>NC_069503.1:1152099623-1152252123 GCF_027579735.1 Bombina bombina | reverse complement strand
GGACTCTTGCTAATATGAAAGAAATGAATTTATCAGGTAAGTTCTTACATAAATTATGTTTTCTTTCATGTAATTAGCAAGAGTCCATGAGCTAGTGACGTATGGGATAATGACTACCCAAGATGTGGATCTTTCCACGCAAGAGTCACTAGAGAGGGAGGGATAAAAATAAAGACAGCCAATTCCTGCTGAAAATAATCCACACCCAAAATAAAGTTTAATGAAAAACATAAACAGAAGATTCAAACTGAAACCGCTGCCTGAAGTACTTTTCTACCAAAAACTGCTTCAGAAGAAGAAAATACATCAAAATGGTAGAATTTAGTAAAAGTATGCAAAGAGGACCAAGTTGCTGCTTTGCAAATCTGATCAACCGAAGCTTCATTCCTAAACGCCCAGGAAGTAGAAACTGACCTAGTAGAATGAGCTGTAATCCTTTGAGGCGGAGTTTTACCCGACTCGGCATAGGCATGATGAATTAAAGATTTCAACTAAGATGCCAAAGAAATGGCAGAAGCTTTCTGGCCTTTTCTAGAACCGGAAAAGATAACAAATAGACTAGAAGTCTTTCGGAAAGACTTAGTAGCTTCAACATAATATTTCAAAGCTCTAACAACATCCAAAGAATGCAACGATTTCTCCTTAGAATTCTTAGGATTAGGACATAATGAGGGAACCACAATTTCTCTACTAATGTTGTTGGAATTCACAACCTTAGGTAAAAATTCAAAAGAAGTTCGCAACACCGCCTTATCCTGATGAAAAATCAGAAAAGGAGACTCACAAGAAAGAGCAGATAATTCAGAGACTCTTCTGGCAGAAGAGATCGCCAAAAGGAACAAAACTTTCCAAGAAAGTAATTTAATGTCCAATGAATGCATGGGTTCAAAAGGAGGAGCTTGAAGAGCCCCCAGAACCAAATTCAAACTCCAAGGAGGAGAAATTGACTTAATGACAGGTTTTATACGAACCAAAGCTTGTACAAAACAATGAATATCAGGAAGATTAGCAATCTTTCTGTGAAAAAGAACAGAAAGAGCAGAGATTTGTCCTTTCAAAGAACTTGCAGATAAACCTTTATCTAAACCATCCTGAAGAAACTGTAAAATTCTCGGAATTCTAAAAGAATGCCAAGAAAAATGATGAGAAAGACACCAAGAAATATAAGTCTTCCAGACTCTATAATATATCTCTCTAGATACAGATTTACGAGCCTGTAACATAGTATTAATCACAGAGTCAGAGAAACCTCTTTGACCAAGAATCAAGCGTTCAATCTCCATACCTTTAAATTTAAGGATTTGAGATCCTGATGGAAAAAAGGACCTTGTGACAGAAGGTCTGGTCTTAGCGGAAGAGTCCACGGATGGCAAGAGGCCATCCGGACAAGATCCGCATACCAAAACCTGTGAGGCCATGCCGGAGCTACCAGCAGAACAAACGAGCATTCCTTCAGAATCTTGGAGATTACTCTTGGAAGAAGAACTAGAGGCGGAAAGATATAGGCAGGATGATACTTCCAAGGAAGTGATAATGCATCCACTGCTTCCGCCTGAGGATCCCGGGATCTGGACAGATACCTGGGAAGTTTCTTGTTGAGATGAGACGCCATCAGATCTATTTCTGGAAGCTCCCACATTTGAACAATCTGAAGAAATACCTCTGGGTGAAGAGACCATTCACCCGGATGCAACGTTTGGCGACTGAGATAATCCGCTTCCCAATTGTCTATACCTGGGATATGAACCGCAGAGATTAGACAGGAGCTGGATTCCGCCCAAACCAGAATTCGAGATACTTCTTTCATAGCCAGAGGACTGTGAGTCCCTCCTTGATGATTGATGTATGCCACAGTTGTGACATTGTCTGTCTGAAAACAAATGAACGATTCTCTCTTCAGAAGAGGCCAAGACTGAAGAGCTCTGAAAATTGCACGGAGTTCCAAAATATTGATCGGTAATCTCACCTCCTGAGATTCCCAAACTCCTTGTGCCGTCAGAGAACCCCACACAGCTCCCCAACCTGTAAGACTTGCATCTGTTGAAATTACAGTCCAGGTCGGAAGAACAAAAGAAGCCCCCTGAATTAAACGATGGTGATCTGTCCACCATGTTAGAGAGTGTCGTACAATCGGTTTTAAAGATATTAATTGAGATATCTTTGTGTAATCCCTGCACCATTGGTTCAGCATACAGAACTGAAGAGGTTGCATGTGAAAACGAGCAAAGGGGATCGCGTCCGATGCAGCAGACATAAGACCTAGAATTTCCATGCATAAGGCTACCGAAGGGAATGATTGTGACTGAAGGTTTCGACAAGCTGAAATCAATTTTAGACGTCTCTTGTCTGTCAAAGACAGAGTCATGGACACTGAATCTATCTGGAAACCCAGAAAGGTTACCCTTGTCTGAGGAATCAATGAACGTTTTAGTGAATTGATCCTCCAACCATGATCTTGAAGAAACAACACAAGTCGATTCGTATGAGATTCTGCTAAATGTAAAGACTGAGCAAGTACCAAGATATCGTCCAAATAAGGAAATACCACAATACCCTGTTCTCTGATTACAGACAGAAGGGCACCGAGAACCTTTGTAAAAATTCTTGGAGCTGTAGCTAGGCCAAACGGCAGAGCCACAAACTGGTAATGCTTGTCCAGAAAAGAGAATCTCAGGAACTGATAATGATCTGGATGAATCGGAACATGCAGATATGCATCCTGTAAATCTATTGTGGACATATAATGCCCTTGCTGAACAAAAGGCAAGATAGTCCTTACAGTTACCATTTTGAACGTTGGTATCCTTACATAACGATTCAATATTTTTAGATCCAGAACTGGTCTGAAGGAATTCTCCTTCTTTGGTACAATGAAGAGATTCGAATAAAACCCCAGCCCCTGTTCCAGAACTGGAACTGGCATAATTACTCTAGCTAACTCTAGATCTGAAACACATTTCAGAAATGCTTGAGCTTTCACTGGATTTACTGGGACACGGGAAAGAAAAAATCTCTTTGCAGGAGGTCTTATCTTGAAACCAATTCTGTACCCTTCTGAAACAATGTTCTGAATCCAAAGATTGTGAACAGAATTGATCCAAATTTCTTTGAAAAAACGTAACCTGCCCCCTACCAGCTGAGCTGGAATGAGGGCCGCACCTTCATGTGGACTTAGAGGCTGGCTTTGCTTTTCTAGAAGGCTTGGATTTATTCCAGACTGGAGATGGTTTCCAAACTGAAACTGCTCCTGAGGATGAAGGATCAGGTTTTTGTTCTTTGTTGAAACGAAAGGAACGAAAACGATTATTAGCCCTGTTTTTACCCTTAGATTTTTTATCCTGTGGTAAAAAAGTTCCTTTCCCACCAGTAACAGTTGAGATAATGGAATCCAACTGAGAACCAAATAATTTGTTACCCTGGAAAGAAATGGAAAGTAGAGTCGATTTAGAGGACATATCAGCATTCCAAGTTTTAAGCCATAAAGCTCTTCTAGCTAAAATAGCTAGAGACATAAACCTGACATCAACTCTGATAATATCAAAAATGGCATCACAGATAAAATTATTAGCATGTTGAAGAAGAATAATAATATTATGAGAATCATGATCTGTTACTTGTTGCGCTAAAGTTTCCAACCAAAAAGTTGAAGCTGCAGCAACATCAGCCAATGATATAGCAGGTCTAAGAAGATTACCTGAACACAGATAAGCTTTTCTTAGAAAGGATTCAATTTTCCTATCTAAAGGATCTTTAAACGAAGTACCATCTGACGTAGGAATAGTAGTACGTTTAGCAAGGGTAGAAATAGCCCCATCAACTTTAGGGATTTTGTCCCAAAATTCTAATCTGTCAGACGGCACAGGATATAATTGCTTAAAACGTTTAGAAGGAGTAAATGAATTACCCAAATTATTCCATTCTCTGGAAATTACTTCAGAAATAGCACCAGGAACAGGACAAACTTCTGGAATAACCACAGGAGATTTAAAGACCTTATCTAAACGTTTAGATTTAGTATCAAGAGGACCAGAATCCTCAATTTCTAAAGCAATTAGTACTTCTTTAAGTAAAGAACGAATAAATTCCATTTTAAATAAATATGAAGATTTATCAGCATCAACCTCTGAGACAGAATCCTCTGAACCAGAAGAGTCATTAGAATCAGAAAGATGTTCATTTAAAAATTCATCTGTATAAAGAGAAGTTTTAAAAGATTTTTTATGTTTACTAGAAGGAGGAATAACAGACATAGCCTTCTTGATGGATTCAGAAACAAAATCTCTTATGTTATCAGGAACATTCTGAACATTAGATGTTGATGGAACTGCAACAGGTAATGGTACATTACTAAAGGAAATATTATCTGCATTAACAAGTTTGTCATGACAATTAATACAAACAACAGCTGGAGGAACAGCTACCAAAAGTTTACAGCAGATACACTTAGCTTTGGTAGTTCCAGCACCAGACAACGATTTTCCTGAAGTATCTTCTGACTCAGATGCAACGTGAGACATCTTGCAATATGTAAGAGAAAAAACAACATGTAAAGCAAAATTGATCAAATTCCTTAAATGACAGTTTCAGGAATGGGAAAAAATGCCAAGGAACAAGCTTCTAGCAACCAGAAGCAAAGAAAAAATGAGACTTAAATAATGTGGAGACAAAGGCGACGCCCATATTTTTTTAGCGCCAAATAAGACGCCCACATTATTTGGCGCCTAAATGCTTTTGGCGCCAAAATGACGCCACGTCCGGAACGCCGACATTTTTGGCGCAAAAGAACGTCAAAAAATGACGTAACTTCCGGCGACATGTATGACGCCGGAAACAGAAAGATTTTTTGCGCCAAAAAAATCCGCGCCAAAAATTACGCAATAAAATGAAGCATTTTCAGCCCCCGCGAGCCTAACAGCCCACAGGGAAAAAAATCAAATTTTTAAGGTAAGAAAAATAATTGATTCAAGTGCATTATCCCAAATATGAAACTGACTGTCTGAAAATAAGGAATGTTGAACATCCTGAGTCAAGGCAAATAAATGTTTGAATACATATATTTAGAACTTTATTAAAAAAGTGCCCAACCATAGCTTAGAGTGTCACAGAAAATAAGACTTACTTACCCCAGGACACTCATCTACATGTAGTAGAAAGCCAAACCAGTACTAAACGAAAATCAGCAGAGGTAATGGTATATATATAAGAGTATATCGTCGATCTGAAAAGGGAGGTAAGAGATGAATCTCTACGACCGATAACAGAGAACCTATGAAATAGACCCCGTAGAAGGAGATCACTGCATTCAAATAGGCAATACTCTCCTCACATCCCTCTGACATTCACTGCACGCTGAGAGGAAAACCGGGCTCCAACCTGCTGCGGAGCGCATATCAACGTAGAATCTAGCACAAACTTACTTCACCACCTCCATAGGAGGCAAAGTTTGTAAAACTGATTGATTTGTGGGTGTGGTGAGGGGTGTATTTGTAGGCATTTTGAGGTTTGGGAAACTTTGCCCCTCCTGGTAGGAATGTATATCCCATACGTCACTAGCTCATGGACTCTTGCTAATTACATGAAAGAAATGGAGAAATCTTACTCCATTTTCACCTCGCCACAAAATGCAGGCGTAGTAAGCCTTACGCTGTGTATTGGAGCCCCATAACTCCCTAAACTGGCTGCAAAATAAAACCTAACACCTAACGCATGTGCAATGTCTATCTACCTGTCAACCGCGATCCCCCGCCGCATCCCTAATAAAGTGTTTAACCCCTAAACCGCCGCTCCCAGACCCCGGGAGCTCCCAGACTCCCGGGCCACCAAAATTAAATGTCTAACCCCCTAATGTGATCCCCCTACACCACCGCCACCTACATTAAAATTATTAACCCCTAATGTAATTCCCCTACACTGCCGCCATCTATATTAAAATTATTACCCCCTAATGTGAGCCCCCTACACCGCCGCCACCTATTTTAACTATATTACCCCCTAATATGATCCCCCTACACCGCCGCCACCTATAATAAATGTATTACGCCCTAAAATACAAAAATGTCCCTACCCTAAACTAAATTATAAATAGCCCTGAAAAGGGCTTTTTGCGTGGCATTGCCACAAAGTAACCAGCTCTATTACCAGCCCTTAAAAGGGCCTTTTGCGGGGCATTGCCCCAAAGTAATCAGCTCTTTTACCAGCCCTTAAAAGGGCCTTTTGCGGGGCATTGTCACAAAGTAATCAGCTCTTTTACGTGTAATCTAATCCCCCTACACCGCTGCCACCTATAATAAATGTATTACCCCCTAATCTAATCCGCCTACACCGCCGCCACCTATATTAAAATGATTAACCCCTAATCTCATCCCCCTACACCGCCGCCACCTATATTAAATGTATTAACCCCTAATCTAATCCCCCTATACCGCCACCACCTATATTAAATTTATTAACCCCTAAAATACTAAAATTTCCCTACCACTAAACCTAAGTCTAACCCTACAAATAGCGCTGAAAAGGGCCTTTTGCGTGGCATTTCCCCAAAGTAACCAGCTCTATTACCAGCCCTTAAAAGGGCCTTTTGCGGGGCATTGTCCCAAAGTAACTAGCTCTATTACCAGCCCTTAAAAGGGCCTTTTGTGGGGCATTGTCACAAAGTATTCAGCTCTTTTACATGTAATCTAATCCCCCTACACCACCGCCACCTATATTAAATATATTAACCCCTAATCTGACCCCCCTACACCGCCGCCACCTATATTATCTATATTAACCCTAATTATATTAGGGTTAATATAGTTAATATAGTTATTATATTATATATATTATTAATATAGTTAATAATTTATATAGTTATTATATTATATATTAACTATATTAACCCTATCTAACTCTAACACCCCTAACTTAATTATTATTAAAATAAATCTAAATAATATTAATAATATTAACTAAATTATTCCTATTTAAATCTAAATACTTACCTATAAAATAAACCCTAAGATAGCTACAATATAATTAATAATTACATTGTAGCTATTTTAGGGTTTATATTTATTTTACAGGTAACTTGATATTTATTTTAACTAGGTACAATAGCTATTAAATAGTTAATAACTATTTAATAGTTACCTAGTTAAAATAATTACCAAATTACCTGTAAAATAAATCCTAACCTAAGTTACAAATACACCTAACACTATACTATCAATAAATTAATTAAATAAACTACAAATGTCTAAACTAAAATACAATTAAATACACTAAACTAAATTTAAAAAAAACACAAACACTAAATTACAAAAAATAAAAAAAAGATTACAAGAATTTTAAGCTAATTACACCTAATCTAAGCCCCCTAATAAAATAACAAAGCCCCCCAAAATAAAAAAAATTCCCTACCCTAATCTAAATTACAAAAAGTAATCAGCTCTATTACCAGCCCTTAAAAGGGCCTTTTGTGAGGCTTTGCCCCAAAGTAATCAGCTCTTTTACCTGTAAAAAAAAAAAGAACAAGCTGATTACTTTTTGTGATTTAGATTAGGGTAGGGAATTTTTTTATTTTGGGGTGCTTTGTTATTTTATTAGGGGGCTTAGATTAGGTGTAATTAGCTTAAAATTCTTGTAATCTTTTTTTTATTTTTTGTAATTTAGTGTTGTTGTTTTTTGTAATTTAGTTTAGTTTATTTAATTGTATTTTAGTTTAGATATTTGTAGTTTATTTAAATAATTTATTGATAGTGTAGGTGTATTTGTAACTTAGGTTAGGATTTATTTTACAGGTAATTTGGTAATTTTTTTAACTAGGTAGCTATTAAATAGTTATTAACTATTTAATAGCTATTGTACTAGTTAAAATAAATACCAAGTTACCTGTAAAATAAATATAAACCCTAAAATAGCTACAATGTAATTATTAATTATATTGTAGCTATCTTAGGGTTTATTTTATAGGTAAGTATTTAGATTTAAATAGGAATAATTTAGTTAATATTATTAATATTATTTAGTTTTTTTTTAATAATAATTAAGTTAGGGGTGTTCGAGTTAGGGTTAATATAGTTAATATATAATATAATAACTATATTAATTATTAACTATATTAATACTATATATAATATAATAACTATATTAACCCTAATATAATTAGGGTTAATATAGTTAATATAGGTGGCGGCGGTGTAGGGGGGTCAGATTAGGGGTTAATATATTTAATATAGGTGGCGGCGGTGTAGGGGGATTAGATTAGGGGGTAATATATTTATTATAGGTGGCGGCGGTGTAGGGGGGTCAGATTAGGGGTTAATATATTTAATATAGGTGGCGGCGGTGTAGGGGGATTAGATTAGGGGGTAATATATTTATTGTAGGTGGATTAGATTACAGGTAAAAGAGCGGATTACTTTGTGACAATGCCCCGCAAAAGGCCCTTTTAAGGGCTGGTAATAGAGCTGGTTACTTTGGGGCAATGCCCCGCAAAAGGCCCTTTTAAGGGCTGGTAATAGAGCTGGTTACTTTGGGGCAATGCCACACAAAAAGCCCTTCTCAGGACTATTTGTAGGGTTAGACTTAGGTTTAGTGGTAGGGAAATTTTAGTATTTTAGGGGTTAATAAATTTAATATAGGTGGCGGCGGTATAGGGGGATTAGATTAGGGGTTAATAATTTTAATATAGGTGGCGGCGGTGTAAGAGGGTCAGATTAGGGGGTAGTACATATAATATAGGTGGCGGCGGTGTAGGGGGCTCACATTAGGGGTTAATATAGTTACATAGGTGGCGGCGGTGTAGGGGGGATCATATTAGGGGGTAATATAGTTTAAATAGGTGGCGGCCGTGTAGGGGGATCATATTAGGGGGTAATATAGTTTAAATAGGTGGCGGCGGTGTAGGGGGATCATATTAGGGGATAATATAGTTAATGTAGGTGGCAGCGGGGTAGGGGGCTCACATTAGGGGGTAAAACATTTAATGTAGCTGGCGTCGGTGTAGGGGGATCATATTAGGGGGTAAGACATATGTAGCTGGCGGCGGGGTCCGGGAGCGGCGGTTTAGGTGTTAATATATTTATTATTAGGAGTGAGAGGGGGATTGCGGATAGAGGGGTATACGTGTTGGGCTATGTTTGGGAGGCGTGTTAGACAGTAACAGGTGATTTTATAACTTGGTCAGTTTTTTTATGCGGCGGCCATTTCTAAAGTGCCGTAAGTCACTGGCGACTCCAGAAATTTGTACTTACGCAGATTTCTGGACATCGCTAGTTTGTCAGACTTACGGCACTTTAGCATCTGACGGCGCCGTATATAAGATAGCTCGAGTTGCGAGCTGAAACTACGGGCGGCGCAGGTTTCCACGCTTGTGCCGAAACCTGCGCCGTATATCGGATCGCGCCCCTGGTGTGCATTTTATTTGTTTGTACGTGGTGCTGAGCCACACAGACATGGTTCACATAAGGGTCATGATAAGGATTATATAATACACAGTGTGCTTCCAACAGTCCACAGTGTTCCTGTAAGTAGCGTATAGGTTTTACAAACACTTCTACAGATTTATCTTGTTTATCCGTTTTTTGCTGTTATAGGATATTTGATGCAAGCGCAATAAAAGATTTTTTAGATTGTGCTCATCGGAAAGTGTCCCCTTTCTCTTGTGCTTTTTTAACTCAATCATATTCTGTCATTTGTTTCATAGAGCAGCATTGAAACAGGAGTACAATTAAATATTAATGTAATATTTGGGGACAGGTTGCACCTCACTGATGAGGCCCAGAGGAGGATGAAATTATCACAGGAAGGAAGAGGCTGCACAAAGGGTCGTACAAAAAAACCCCAAATTTATTTATACATACCAAAAAGCAGGTACACACCAAGGCACACAAATGAAACCACAAATAGGCAGTCTGACGCGTTTTGCGCACCCTAGTGGCACTTAATCATAGACTTAGTTAGTGTACATGATAGACACCCCTATATAGGGCACCAAATGCCCTCAAACTTGCCCATACTTAATAAAGGCATAGAGCAAAGATAAAAGCACTAGCTCAATAGATATGTATATATTGGTCTGAGTCATGCACACTATCTGAACAATTAAAATTAAACAAAAAGTTACATACTCCAGTTCATTAAATAAATGTAACAACTATTCTATATGCAAGAGAAAACTTCTACATATAATACAATGTTGTTATCGAAACGTATGATTTGCTGATATAATGGAAAGGAACATAACATTTTCAAATGATATGTTCTTAGGCGTTAACAGGGTATACAGAAAAAGAGGGGGGGGGAAACATACAGCTATAAACTGCTGCAAAAAGTTTGTCACAAAGATCCTATAGTTGAAGGACGAGTATAGTGAAAAGGCATTAATACTGAAGTTAGTGTGTATGACACATACCCCTATTTTATGCACTAAACTACACAATATTTCATCTCTACTCAAAAAAATAATAATATAGGAACTAATAGTTTATATCAAATAGCTGATGTCCCATTCTTTGTTCATTCCGCTAGGAATCCTTGTTTTTAATTTGAATATCCAGTATAACTCCTTTTTATCCAAAATTTTGGACTTGTTTCCTCCTCTGATTGGCATTCTTGCCACATCAATTGCCTTAATTGTACTCCATTGAAGTGCTGTGCCACTGTGGAATCTTTATTATAATTCTTCACATCATTATAATGTTTGCAGGCCCTTGAACCCATCTGCCTAGTAGTTTTGCCAACATACTGAGAGTGGCAAATCAAGCACTCCAACAAATACACCACAAATGTTGTTTTACAATTGACATAGAACTCAATGGTGTAATGGGAGTTATCTGTTGTAGATCCAAATTCTTTAGTCAGATCTATCATACCACAAGTTAAACATCCCCTAGCCAACATTTAAAGTTGCCCTTTGTGGCCAACCAATTGTGATCTTTTCCCGTTTTCTGTACTAAGCTAGGAGCTAGTTTGGTTGCTAGGCTCACAGGTTTTTGGACACAAATTTACATTGATCTATGATATCCTTCAAGACTTCATCATTAGCCAAGACAGAAAAATTTTGCTTAAGAATCTTAACAATTTCAGGAAACTGGTTGGTGTGTTCAGTGGTGAATAATATATCACCTTGTTTCACACCTTTAGTTGCATCGCTCATTGTCTGTGTTTGCTGGTGATAGCCACTAATTTCCATTCTGGCCAACTCCAGTTTTTTTCTGTCATATGCCCTAGCTTCCAGTCTTTCACAAAGGTCCATTGATTGATGCAAATACACTTGTGTATCCCTGGTGTTCCTCCTTAGTCTGATGTATTGACCCCTGGGTATGGCGCAAACAAGGTGTTGGGGATGGCATGAGCTAGCATGCAAGATAGTACTGCCTTCACTAGGCTTGCGATATGTTTCTGATATTATTTTTTGATTCCCCACATCTCCTTGTAGCGCTACATCCAGAAAGTCAACCCGTACATTTATTCCAAATACCAACAAAGTCGAGTTGCATCTCATTCTGTCTTACATATCTCAGAAAATCATCAAAACCCTCATCACCTAAAGGCCCATTGAATATGAATATTAAATCATCAATGAACTTTTTGTAAAACAAAATCCTATCAACAAAAGGGTTATTCTGATCAAAGATGTACTTGAGTTCCCAAAAACCCACATATAAGTTTGCAAAAGATGGAGCATATTTTGCCCCCATTGCAGTGACGCAGCACTGCAAATAGAACTTATCATCAAAAAGGAAAAAATTATGGGTAAGAAGGAACTCAAGAACAGAACAAATATACTCCACTATGTCAGATTCATAGATGGAAAATTTTTCCAAAAAATACTTCACAGATAAGATACCCAATGAATGAGGAATAACATTATATAAGGATACAACATCTATGACCACCCAGCTTTGCCCTTCACGCCACACTACCCTATCCAGGCATTCCAACAAATGCTGAGATTCCCTGAGATAGGTGAACAGCCCCTTAACCAGGGGTTGCAATATGCCATCCATCCACTCGGACAGGGGCTCCAAGAGGGAGCCTATGACCGAGACGATGGGTCTTCCCGGGGGATTCACTGGAACCTTATGGATTTTAGGCAAATTCCCTATTAGAGGTCTGCACCTCAAGGTTATCATCTAGAGGATGAAATTATCATCTGTAATTACCTTTTTCTTTATCTGGAAGAGGATTACCTGGTATTTCAGGACTGGACTGTCCTTTTTAATAGGATCAGACTGATATACTTCAGGAAAGTTCTCTGTGAAAGACACAACTAGGCTAAAAGTGGCTGCTCTCAGGTGGTGACGCCATAGAACAAGCTACTGAGGCGTTGTTCTCCCTGGTTGAGCACTTCTCTTTCTGTAAATAAAAGGATGACTCTGGACCTAACACAGTGTCATGATCGGTGCTAGTGTTGCTCACAAGTGAAATGATCTGACCCTTTAGTCCTGATAATGACAACATGGTGTCCTCATGTCTTATAGATTTCCACAGTACAGTCCCTTTAGTGCTTGGAAATTCTGCTAGTCCTGTGTCAGATTACCCAGAAGCTCCTGATGATGTCTCTTCCTGTTTGCCATCTGCTTCTAGTCTCTACCAGTTCTTTGACTGTTCTGCGGTTGTCACTTACTGAATGATGTCACTATGGCATTGATTTGTTCCTTTTATTATTTTTCCCCTGGCGCTTTTCTACTACACTGAATCAACATCCATCAGCACCGGTGTCTAGATCTCTCCTGTTCCATTTAAGGCTACCCCTGGCACATTTAACGGTGAGCTATTCACCAGATCATCAGCTGAGCTAACAATCTTATGATTTGTCCCAACCTTTCTTAGTTTTAGTTCCCTGAGAGTGGGTAGCGTTGGCTGCTCCTTCTGGTGTTTTATCAACACAGTAAGGCTTCAGAAGCCGCACGTAGCTCTACAGACAGACCAGAGGAGGCCCAGAACATTATGCCCAATTCATTACAGAGATTAAAGGATAGTGGGATAGTGCTACAGGGCAAGAAGAAGCACCCGGGTAGCGCTTGCTGATTGGTGACTACATTTAGCGATCAATCAGCATGCGGCGCAACTTAGCTGCTGAACCAAAAATGGGCCAGCTCCTAAGCTTACATTCCTGCTTTTTCAAATAAAGATACCAAGAGAACGAAGAAAAATTGATATTAGGAGTAAATTAGAAAGTTGCTTAAAATTGCTGCTCTGTCTGAATCATGAAAGAAACAATGTGGGTTTCACCTCCCTTTACAAGACTCTCTTCTAGTTTTAAAAGCTTCAAGTGCTCCCTAAAGACTCTACTGGAGTCACATACAACCTACGCTAACCTTTCTTTATACCAGTTCCTCTCCTCCATTGCTATCCCCTGAACCCCCTTAGAATGTAAGCCTAAGAGTCCAGCTGTTTGTAGATCACCTTCTTAAGAGCTGACAGTGCAACTCTTGGCAGGGCCCTCTACCCATTTGATCCCTATAATTGTTTTGTTGTACTCCGCATTTGTTTATAGCGCTGCGGAATCTGTTGGCGCTCTACAAATAACCGATAATAATAAAATAATAGGTGAGAGGTGAGAGCCGGGCACCCTGTGTCTGTATCACAGACCTACAGCAGGGGGCACAGACTTAGTCTATAGGTGAGAGGTGAGAGCCGGGCACCCTGTGTCTTTATTACAGAGCTACAGCAGAGGGCACTGACTTAGTCTATAGGTGAGAGCCGGGCACCCTGTTTCTGTATCACAGAGCTACAGCAGAGGGCACTGATTTAGTCTATAGGTGAGAGACGGGCACCCTGTGTCTGTATCACAGAGCTACAGCAGAGGGCACTGACTTAGTCTATAGGTGAGAGCCGGGCACCCTGTGTCTGTATCACAGAGCTACAGCAGAGGGCACAGACTTAGTCTATAGGTGAGAGCCGGGCACCCTGTGTCTGTATCACAGAGCTACAGCAGAGGGCACAGACTTAGTCTATAGGTGAGAGCCGGGCACCCTGTGTCTGTATCACAGAGCTACAGCAGAGGGCACTTACTTAGTCTATAGGTGAGAGCAGGGCACCCTGTGTCTGTATCACAGATCTACAGCAGAGGGCACTGACTTAGTCTATAGGTGAGAGGTGAGAGCCGGGCACCCTGTGTCTGTATCACAGATCTACAGCAGAGGGCACAGACTTAGTCTATAGGTGAGAGCCGGGCACCCTGTGTCTGTATCACAGAGCTACAGCAGAGGGCACAGACTTAGTCTATAGGTGAGAGCCGGGCACCCTGTGTCTGTATCACAGAGCTACAGCAGAGGGCACAGACTTAGTCTATAGGTGAGAGGTGAGAGCCGGGCACCCTGTGTCTGTATCACAGAGCTACAGCAGAGGGCACTGACTTAGTCTATAGGTGAGAGCCGGGCACCCTGTGTCTGTATCACAGAGCTACAGCAGAGGGCACTGACTTAGTCTATAGGTGAGAGCCGGGCACCCTGTGTCTGTATCACAGAGCTACAGCAGATGGCACTGAATGAGTCTATAGGTGAGAGCCGGGCACCCTGTGTCTGTATCACAGAGCTACAGCAGAGGGCACAGACTTAGTCTATAGGTGAGAGGGGAGAGCCGGGCACCCTGTGTCTGTATCACAGAGCTACAGCAGAGGGCACAGACTTAGTCTATAGGTGAGAGCTGGGCACCCTGTGTCTGTATCACAGAGCTATAGCAGAGGGCACAGACTAAGTCTATAGGTGAGAGCCGGGCACCCTGTGTCTGTATCACAGAGCTACAGCAGAGGGCACTGACTTAGTCTATAGGTGAGAGCCGGGCACCCTGTGTCTGTATCACAGAGCTACAGCAGAGGGCACTGACTTAGTCTATAGGTGAGAGCCGGGCACCCTGTGTCTGTATCACAGAGCTACAGCAGAGGGCACAGACTTAGTCTATAGGTGAGAGCCGGGCACCCTGTGTCTGTATCACAGAGCTACAGCAGAGGGCACCCGGCACAGACTTAGTCTATAGGTGAGAGACGGGCACCCTGTGTCTGTATCACAGAGCTACAGCAGAGGGCACAGACTTAGTCTATAGGTGAGAGCCGGACACCCTGTGTCTGTATCACAGAGCTACAGCAGAGGGCACTGACTTAGTCTATAGGTGAGAGCCGGGCACCCTGTGTCTGTATCACAGAGCTACGGCAGAGGGCACTGACTTAGTCTATAGGTGAGAGGTGAGAGCTGGGCACCCTGTGTCTGTATCACAGAGCTACAGCAGAGGGCACAGACTTAGTCTATAGGTGAGAGCCGGGCACCCTGTGTCTGTATCACAGAGCTACAGCAGAGGGCACAGACTTAGTCTATAGGTGAGAGCCGGGCACCCTGTGTCTGTATCACAGAGCTACAGCAGAGGGCACAGACTTAGTCTATAGGTGAGAGGTGAGAGCCGGGCACCCTGTGTCTGTATCACAGAGCTACAGCAGAGGGCACTGACTTAGTCTATAGGTGAGAGCCGGGCACCCTGTGTCTGTATCACAGAGCTACAGCAGAGGGCACAGACTTAGTCTATAGGTGAGAGCCGGGCACCCTGTGTCTGTATCACAGAGCTATAGCAGAGGGCACAGACTAAGTCTATAGGTGAGAGCCGGGCACCCTGTGTCTGTATCACAGAGCTACAGCAGAGGGCACTGACTTAGTCTATAGGTGAGAGCCGGGCACCCTGTGTCTGTATCACAGAGCTACAGCAGAGGGCACTAACTTAGTCTATAGGTGAGAGCCGGGCACCCTGTGTCTGTATCACAGAGCTACAGCAGAGGGCACAGACTTAGTCTATAGGTGAGAGCCGGGCACCCTGTGTCTGTATCACAGAGCTACAGCAGAGGGCACCCGGCACAGACTTAGTCTATAGGTGAGAGACGGGCACCCTGTGTCTGTATCACAGAGCTACAGCAGAGGGCACAGACTTAGTCTATAGGTGAGAGCCGGGCACCCTGTGTCTGTATAACAGAGCTACAGCAGAGGGCACTGACTTAGTATATAGGTGAGAGCCGGGCACCCTGTGTCTGTATCACAGAGCTACAGCAGAGGGCACTGACTTAGTCTATAGGTGAGAGGTGAGAGCCGGGCACCCTGTGTCTGTATCACAGAGCTACAGCAGAGGGAACAGACTTAGTCTATAGGTGAGAGCCGGGCACCCTGTGTCTGTATCACAGAGCTACAGCACAGGGCACAGACTTAGTCTATAGGTGAGAGCCGGGCACCCTGTGTCTGTATCACAGAGCTACAGCAGAGGGCACAGACTTAGTCTATAGGTGAGAGGTGAGAGCCGGGCACCCTGTGTCTGTATCACAGAGCTACAGCAGAGGGCACTGACTTAGTCTATAGGTGAGAGCCGGGCACCCTGTGTCTGTATCACAGAGCTACAGCAGAGGGTACTGACAGTCTATAGGTGAGAGCCGGGCACCCTGTGTCTGTATCACAGAGCTACAGCAGAGGGCACAGACTTAGTCTATAGATGAGAGACGGGCACCCTGTGTCTGTATCACAGAGCTACAGCAGAGGGCACTGACTTAGTCTATAGGTGAGAGCCGGGCACCCTGTGTCTGTATCACAGAGCTACAGCAGAGGGTACTGACTTAGTCTATAGGTGAGAGCCGGGCACCCTGTGTCTGTATCACAGAGCTACAGCAGAGGGCACTGACTTAGTCTATAGGTGAGAGCCGGGCACCCTGTGTCTGTATCACAGAGCTACAGCAGAGGGCACTGACTTAGTCTATAGGTGAGAGCCGGGCACCCTGTGTCTGTATCACAGAGCTACAGCAGAGGGCACAGACTTAGTCTATAGGTGAGAGCCGGGCACCCTGTGTCTGTATCACAGAGCTACAGCAGAGGGCACAGACAGTCTATAGGTGAGAGGTGAGAGCCGGGCACCCTGTGTCTGTATCACAGAGCTACAGCAGAGGGCACTGACTTAGTCTATAGGTGAGAGGTGAGAGCCGGGCACCCTGTGTCTGTATCACAGAGCTATAGCAGAGGGCACTGACTTAGTCTATAGGTGAGAGCCGGGCACCCTGTGTCTGTATCACAGAGCTACAGCAGAGGGCACTGACTTAGTCTATAGGTGAGAGCCGGGCACCCTGTGTCTGTATCACAGAGCTACAGCAGAGGGCACTGACTTAGTCTATAGGTGAGAGCCGGGCACCCTGTGTCTGTATCACAGAGTTACAGCAGAGGGCACAGACTTAGTCTATAGGTGAGAGACGGGCACCCTGTGTCTGTATCACAGAGCTACAGCAGAGGGCACTGACTTAGTCTATAGGTGAGAGCCGGGCACCCTGTGTCTGTATCACAGAGCTACAGCAGAGGGCACAGACTTATTCTATAGGTGAGAGGTGAGAGCCGGGCACCCTGTGTCTGTATCACAGAGCTACAGCAGAGGGCACTGACTTAGTCTATAGGTGAGAGCCGGGCACCCTGTGTCTGTATCACAGAGCTACAGCAGAGGGCACAGACTTAGTCTATAGGTGAGAGCCGGGCACCCTGTGTCTGTATCACAGAGCTACAGCAGAGGGCACAGACTTAGTCTATAGGTGAGAGGTGAGAGCCGGGCACCCTGTGTCTGTATCACAGAGCTACAGCAGAGGGCACTGACTTAGTCTATAGGTGAGAGGTGAGAGCCGGGCACCCTGTGTCTGTATCACAGAGCTACAGCAGAGGGCACAGACTTAGTCTATAGGTGAGAGCCGGGCACCCTGTGTCTGTATCACAGAGCTACAGCAGAGGGCACAGACTTAGTCTATAGGTGAGAGGTGAGAGCCGGGCACCCTGTGTCTGTATCACAGAGCTACAGCAGAGGGCACTAACTTAGTCTATAGGTGAGAGCCGGGCACCCTGTGTCTGTATCAGAGAGCTACAGCAGAGGGCACTGACTTAGTCTATAGGTGAGAGGTGAGAGCCGGGCACCCTGTGTCTGTATCACAGAGCTACAGCAGAGGGCACTGACTTAGTCTATAGGTGAGAGCTGGGCACCCTGTGTCTGTATCACAGAGCTACAGCAGAGGGCACAGACTTAGTCTATAGGTGAGAGGTGAGAGCCGGGCACCATGTGTCTGTATCACAGAGCTACAGCAGAGGGCACTGACTTAGTCTATAGGTGAGAGGTGAGAGCCGGGCACCCTGTGTCTGTATCACAGAGCTACAGCAGAGGGCACAGACTTAGTCTATAGGTGAGAGCCGGGCACCCTGTGTCTGTATCACAGAGCTACAGCAGAGGGCACTGACTTAGTCTATAGGTGAGAGCCGGGCACCCTGTGTCTGTATCACAGAGCTACAGCAGAGGGCACAGACTTAGTCTATAGGTGAGAGCCGGGCACCCTGTGTCTGTATCACAGAGCTACAGCAGAGGGCACAGACTTAGTCTATAAGTGAGAGCCGGGCACCCTGTGTCTGTATCACAGAGCTACAGCAGAGGGCACTGACTTAGTCTATAGGTGAGAGGTGAGAGCCGGGCACCCTGTGTCTGTATCACAGAGCTACAGCAGAGGGCACAGACTTAGTATATAGGTGAGAGCCGGGCACCCTGTGTCTGTATCACAGAGCTACAGCAGAGGGCACAGACTTAGTCTATAGGTGAGAGCCGGGCACCCTGTGTCTGTATCACAGAGCTACAGCAGAGGGCACAGACTTAGTCTATAGGTGAGAGCCGGGCACCCTGTGTCTGTATCACAGAGCTACAGCAGAGGGCACTGACTTAGTCTATAGGTGAGAGCCGGGCACCCTGTGTCTGTATCACAGAGCTACAGCAGAGGGCACTGACTTAGTCTATAGGTGAGAGCCGGGCACCCTGTGTCTGTATCACAGAGCTACAGCAGAGGGCACAGACTTAGTCTATAGGTGAGAGCCGGGCACCCTGTGTCTGTATCACAGAGCTACAGCAGAGGGCACTGACTTAGTCTATAGGTGAGAGCCATTCACCCTGTGTCTGTATCACAGACCTACAGCAGGGGGCACAGACTTAGTCTATAGGTGAGAGGTGAGAGCCGGGCACCCTGTATCTGTATCACAAAGCTACAGCAGAGGGCACAGACTTAGTCTATAGGTGAGAGCCGGGCACCCTGTGTCTGTATCACAGAGCTACAGCAGAGGGCACTGACGTAGTCTATAGGTGATAGGTGAGAGCCGGGCACCCTGTGTCTGTATCACAGAGCTACAGCAGAGGGCACAGACTTAGTCTATAGGTGAGAGCCGGGCACCCTGTGTCTGTATCACAGAGCTACAGCAGAGGGCACAGACTTAGTCTATAGGTGAGAGCCGGGCACCCTGTGTCTGTATCACAGAGCTACAGCAGAGGGCACAGACTTAGTCTATAGGTGAGAGCCGGGCACCCTGTGTCTGTATCACAGAGCTACAGCAGAGGGCACTGACTTAGTCTATAGGTGAGAGCCATTCACCCTGTGTCTGTATCACAGACCTACAGCAGGGGGCACAGACTTAGTCTATAGGTGAGAGGTGAGAGCCGGGCACCCTGTATCTGTATCACAAAGCTACAGCAGAGGGCACAGACTTAGTCAATAGGTGAGAGCCGGGCACCCTGTGTCTGTATCACAGAGCTACAGCAGAGGGCACTGACTTAGTCTATAGGTGATAGGTGAGAGCCGGGCACCCTGTGTCTGTATCACAGAGCTACAGCAGAGGGCACAGACTTAGTCTATAGGTGAGAGCCGGGCACCCTGTGTCTGTATCACAGAGCTACAGCAGAGGGCACAGACTTAGTCTATAGGTGAGAGCCGGGCACCCTGTGTCTGTATCACAGAGTTACAGCAGAGGGCACAGACTTAGTCTATAGGCGAGAGGTGAGAGCCGGGCACCCTGTATCTGTATCACAGAGTTACAGCAGAGGGCACAGACTTAGTCTATAGGTGAGAGGTGAGAGCCGGGCACCCTGTGTCTGTATCACAGAGCTACAGCAGAGGGCACTGACTTAGTCTATAGGTGAGAGCCGTGCACCCTGTGTCTGTATCACAGAGCTACAGCAGAGGGCACTGACTTAGTCTATAGGTGAGAGCCGGGCACCCTGTGTCTGTATCACAGAGCTACAGCAGAGGGCACTGACTTAGTCTATAGGTGAGAGCCGGACACCCTGTGTCTGTATCACAGAGCTACAGCAGAGGGCACCGACTTAGTCTATAGGTGAGAGCCGGGCACTCTGTGTCTGTATCAGAGAGCTACAGCAGAGGGCACTGACTTAGTCTATAGGTGAGAGGTGAGAGCCGGGCACCCTGTGTCTGTATCACAGAGCTACAGCAGAGGGCACTGACTTAGTCTATAGGTGAGAGCCGGGCACCCTGTGTCTGTATCACAGAGCTACAGCAGAGGGCACTGACTTAGTCTATAGGTGAGAGCCGGGCACCCTGTGTCTGTATCACAGAGCTACAGCAGAGGGCACAGACTTAGTCTATAGGTGAGAGGTGAGAGCCGGGCACCCTGTGTCTGTATCACAGAGCTACAGCAGAGGGCACAGACTTAGTCTATAGGTGAGAGCCGGGCACCCTGTGTCTGTATCACAGAGCTACAGCAGAGGGCACAGACTTAGTCTATAGGTGAGAGCCGGGCACCCTGTGTCTGTATCACAAAGCTACAGCAGAGGGCACAGACTTAGTCTATAGGTGAGAGGTGAGAGCCGGGCACCCTGTGTCTGTATCACAGAGCTACAGCAGAGGGCACTGACTTAGTCTATAGGTGAGAGACGGGCACCCTGTGTCTGTATCACAGAGCTACAGCAGAGGGCACAGACTTAGTCTATAGGTGAGAGCTGGGCACCCTGTGTCTGTATCACAGAGCTACAGCAGAGGGCACAGACTTAGTCTATAGGTGAGAGCCGGGCACCCTGTGTCTGTATCACAGAGCTACAGCAGAGGGCACAGACTTAGTCTATAGGTGAGAGGTGAGAGCCGGGCACCCTCTGTATGTATCACAGAGCTACAGCAGAGGGCACTGACTTAGTCTATAGGTGAGAGCCGGGCACCCTGTTTCTGTATCACAGAGCTACAGCAGAGGGCACACACTTAGTCTATAGGGGGCACTGACTTAGTCTATAGGTGAGAGCCGGGCACACTGTGTCTATATCACAGAGCTACAGCAGAGGGCACTGACTTAGTCTATAGGTGAGAGCCGGGCACCCTGTGTCTGTATCACAGAGCTACAGCAGAGGGCACTGACTTAGTCTATAGGTGATAGGTGAGAGCCGGGCACCCTGTGTCTGTATCACAGAGCTATAGCAGAGGGCACTGACTTAGTCTATAGGTGAGAGCCGGGCACCCTGTGTCTGTATCACAGAGCTACAGCAGAGGGCACAGACTTAGTCTATAGGTGAGAGGTGAGAGCCGGGCACCCTGTGTCTGTATCACAGAGCTACAGCAGAGGGCACAGACTTAGTCTATAGGTGAGAGGTGAGAGCCTGGCACCCTGTGTCTGTATCACAGAGCTACAGCAGAGGGCACTGACTTAGTCTATAGGTGAGAGGTGAGAGCCGGGCACCCTGTGTCTGTATCACAGAGCTATAGCAGAGGGCACAGACTTAGTCTATAGGTGAGAGGTTAGAGCCGGGCACCCTGTGTCTGTATCACAGAGCTACAGCAGAGGGCACAGACTTAGTCTATAGGTGAGAGGTGAGAGCCGGGCACCCTGTGTCTGTATCACAGAGCTACAGCAGAGGGCACTGACTTAGTCTATAAGTGAGAGGTGAGAGCCGGGCACCCTGTGTCTGTATCACAGAGCTACAGCAGAGGGCACAGACTTAGTATATAGGTGAGAGCCGGGCACCCTGTGTCTGTATCACAGAGCTACAGCAGAGGGCACAGACTTAGTCTATAGGTGAGAGCCGGGCACCCTGTGTCTGTATCACAGAGCTACAGCAGAGGGCACAGACTTAGTCTATAGATGAGAGCCGGGCACCCTGTGTCTGTATCACAGAGCTACAGCAGAGGGCACTGACTTAGTCTATAGGTGAGAGTCGGGCACCCTGTGTCTGTATCACAGAGCTACAGCAGAGGGCACTGACTTAGTCTATAGGTGAGAGCCGGGCACCCTGTGTCTGTATCACAGAGCTACAGCAGAGGGCACTGACTTAGTCTATAGGTGAGAGCCGGGCACCCTGTGTCTGTATCACAGAGCTACAGCAGAGGGCACAGACTTAGTCTATAGGTGAGAGCCGGGCACCCTGTGTCTGTATCACAGAGCTACAGCAGAGGGCACTGACTTAGTCTATAGGTGAGAGCCATTCACCCTGTGTCTGTATCACAGACCTACAGCAGGGGGCACAGACTTAGTCTATAGGTGAGAGGTGAGAGCCGGGCACCCTGTATCTGTATCACAAAGCTACAGCAGAGGGCACAGACTTAGTCTATAGGTGAGAGCCGGGCACCCTGTGTCTGTATCACAAAGCTACAGCAGAGGGCACAGACTTAGTCAATAGGTGAGAGCCGGGCACCCTGTGTCTGTATCACAGAGCTACAGCAGAGGGCACTGACTTAGTCTATAGGTGATAGGTGAGAGCCGGGCACCCTGTGTCTGTATCACAGAGCTACAGCAGAGGGCACAGACTTAGTCTATAGGTGAGAGCCGGGCACCCTGTGTCTGTATCACAGAGCTACAGCAGAGGGCACAGACTTAGTCTATAGGTGAGAGCCGGGCACCCTGTGTCTGTATCACAGAGTTACAGCAGAGGGCACAGACTTAGTCTATAGGTGAGAGCCGGGCACCCTGTGTCTGTATCACAGAGTTACAGCAGAGGGCACAGACTTAGTCTATAGGTGAGAGCCGGGCACCCTGTGTCTGTATCACAGAGCTACAGCAGAGGGCACAGACTTAGTCTATAGGTGAGAGCCGGGCACCCTGTGTCTGTATCACAGAGTTACAGCAGAGGGCACAGACTTAGTCTATAGGTGAGAGGTGAGAGCCGGGCACCCTGTGTCTGTATCACAGAGCTACAGCAGAGGGCACTGACTTAGTCTATAGGTGAGAGCCGTGCACCCTGTGTCTGTATCACAGAGCTACAGCAGAGGGCACTGACTTAGTCTATAGGTGAGAGCCGGGCACCCTGTGTCTGTATCACAGAGCTACAGCAGAGGGCACTGACTTAGTCTATAGGTGAGAGCCGGACACCCTGTGTCTGTATCACAGAGCTACAGCAGAGGGCACCGACTTAGTCTATAGGTGAGAGCCGGGCACTCTGTGTCTGTATCAGAGAGCTACAGCAGAGGGCACTGACTTAGTCTATAGGTGAGAGGTGAGAGCCGGGCACCCTGTGTCTGTATCACAGAGCTACAGCAGAGGGCACTGACTTAGTCTATAGGTGAGAGCCGGGCACCCTGTGTCTGTATCACAGAGCTACAGCAGAGGGCACTGACTTAGTCTATAGGTGAGAGCCGGGCACCCTGTGTCTGTATCACAGAGCTACAGCAGAGGGCACAGACTTAGTCTATAGGTGAGAGGTGAGAGCCGGGCACCCTGTGTCTGTATCACAGAGCTACAGCAGAGGGCACAGACTTAGTCTATAGGTGAGAGCCGGGCACCCTGTGTCTGTATCACAGAGCTAGAGCAGAGGGCACAGACTTAGTCTATAGGTGAGAGCCGGGCACCCTGTGTCTGTATCACAAAGCTACAGCAGAGGGCACAGACTTAGTCTATAGGTGAGAGGTGAGAGCCGGGCACCCTGTGTCTGTATCACAGAGCTACAGCAGAGGGCACTGACTTAGTCTATAGGTGAGAGCCGGGCACCCTGTGTCTGTATCACAGAGCTACAGCAGAGGGCACAGACTTAGTCTATAGGGGGCACTGACTTAGTCTATAGGTGAGAGCCGGGCACACTGTGTCTATATCACAGAGCTACAGCAGAGGGCACTGACTTAGTCTATAGGTGAGAGCCGGGCACCCTGTGTCTGTATCACAGAGCTACAGCAGAGGGCACTGACTTAGTCTATAGGTGATAGGTGAGAGCCGGGCACCCTGTGTCTGTATCACAGAGCTATAGCAGAGGGCACTGACTTAGTCTATAGGTGAGAGCCGGGCACCCTGTGTCTGTATCACAGAGCTACAGCAGAGGGCACAGACTTAGTCTATAGGTGAGAGGTGAGAGCCGGGCACCCTGTGTCTGTATCACAGAGCTACAGCAGAGGGCACAGACTTAGTCTATAGGTGAGAGGTGAGAGCCTGGCACCCTGTGTCTGTATCACAGAGCTACAGCAGAGGGCACTGACTTAGTCTATAGGTGAGAGGTGAGAGCCGGGCACCCTGTGTCTGTATCACAGAGCTATAGCAGAGGGCACAGACTTAGTCTATAGGTGAGAGGTTAGAGCCGGGCACCCTGTGTCTGTATCACAGAGCTACAGCAGAGGGCACAGACTTAGTCTATAGGTGAGAGGTGAGAGCCGGGCACCCTGTGTCTGTATCACAGAGCTACAGCAGAGGGCACTGACTTAGTCTATAGGTGAGAGGTGAGAGCCGGGCACCCTGTGTCTGTATCACAGAGCTACAGCAGAGGGCACAGACTTAGTCTATAGGTGAGAGCCGGGCACCCTGTGTCTGTATCACAGAGCTACAGCAGAGGGCACTGACTTAGTCTATAGGTGAGAGCCGGGCACCCTGTGTCTGTATCACAGTGCTACAGCAGAGGGCACAGACTTAGTCTATAGGTGAGAGCCGGGCACCCTGTGTCTGTATCACAGAGCTACAGCAGGGGGCACAGACTTAGTCTATAGGTGAGAGGTGAGAGCCGGGCACCCTGTGTCTGTATCACAGAGCTATTGCAGAGGGCACTGACTTAGTCTATAGGTGAGAGGTGAGAGCCGGGCACTCTGTGTCTGTATCACAGAGCTACAGCAGAGGGCACAGACTTAGTCTATAGGTGAGAGCCGGGCACCCTGTGTCTGTATCACAGAGCTACAGCAGAGGGCACTGACTTAGTCTATAGGTGAGAGCCGGGCACCCTGTGTCTGTATCACAGAGCTACAGCAGAGGGCACAGACTTAGTCTATAGGTGAGAGGTGAGAGCCGGGCACCCTGTGTCTGTATCACAGAGCTACAGCAGAGGGCACTGACTTAGTCTATAGGTGAGAGCCGGGCACCCTGTGTCTGTATCACAGAGCTACAGCAGAGGGCACAGACTTCGTCTATAGGTGAGAGCCGGGCACTCTGTGTCTGTATCACAGAGCTACAGCAGAGGGCACTGACTTAGTCTATAGGTGAGAGCCGGGCACCCTGTGTCTGTATCACAGAGCTACAGCAGAGGGCACTGATTTAGTTGTAGAACTAAAATCACTTAAAGGGACAGTGTACTGTATTTTTCTCCCTTTTAAATTGTTCCTAATTGTCCCTTTTACAACTGGAACTTATTAAATTATTTACAAAAAAACACCTTGATTTTGTCATGTGAAATAGTTGCTTTTAACTGTTGAAACCGTCACCTAATTTGAAAATTAATATACTGCAGTACTGGCTATAGAAAAGCTATGTAAACAAGAGACAGCAGCAGAAACTTCCCCAGTGTGTGCAGAAGAGAGACCAGCGCTTTTTTAGAGGGTGCTTCTACCCCAACTTTTTATACAATGAAGTCCTAACAGCTGCTTACTGGAGTGCATTTCCTCATTAGATCAGAAACATCAGTAATTTCATGGCTATGTCACTGACAAATCATCGCGGCCTGGGTCCTTGGTGTATGACTGCAGCTGTAGTTTAATGTTAACATCATTTTATTTACACTGGGCATTAGGGAGATATTTATGTTCTTTACAATATTGTGATATAGAATTTATTTTTAGCAGTAATGATATTCTGAGCTGGAGGCAATAACGCTCATCTGTTCTGTAAGCGACATCTGCTAGCTACAGCATAACCACAGGGCCTCTAACAGACGCAGAAACACGTGTTTTACATTGTAGCCCTGTCAGGCGCACTCTGTATGTCTGTCGCAGGGATGTATTCCGTGTACATATTACACAATAAACACAAACTTCTCACTACTTTTATATTCTGTGTATTTCAGTGCACTTGTCATATGAATCAGAATCTATACAATATTAATATACATCTTTATATTATGCAGAATGCGTGTTGCAGTGTCAGGGAATAGCCTACACAGGACGTTCCTTGGGAGGCTGAGGATTTTGCACAACTTTAGCTCATTTATTAATTGAACCTAATGTGTGTCAGGTTGTTTAAGGTGTAGGAAATGAGAAAGCAGATGCGTTGTGATTGGATTTCATCCCCCTGTAAAACACTTTGGGCTAGATTACAAGTGGCGCGGTATATATCATTTTCACAATAGCGAAAACTCTGCTAGAGGAAAGCTTTTTGCGCTAGTTGGGTTGTGCTCGTATTACAAGTTTTTTAAAAAAAAACAACTTATCTTGAGCAAGCGGTAACCCGACTAGCGCAAAAATCTGAACGTCGAATACGCATGCATGTTCACCTATTCCCCCATAGAAGTCAATGGAGAAAAAAAAGTGGGGGGAAAAAACACCTATTACGCAAAGATGGAATCGCATTTTCGTAATTGCCCTAACCCAACATGAAAATATGAATATTTCATATTCCAATGTTCTTAACAAAACGGAATGTGTTCTATTTATTCATAATTAAATATTTCTACATAATATATCTGATGGTTTTTTAAACAAATATATATTTATACCTATATATAGATACATGATTAAATATAGTATAGGTATATATATCCAGATATATATAGGAATGTCTATTTATAAACATATCCTGCTATGTATAGAATAAATATTTACAGTTAATACATAGTTAAACACACACATATATATATACACACACACAGGTCTATAAAAGGGGTGATCACTGTCTATCTACAGCGTCACCAGGTGTAAAACAGAGGTGTGTGACACCTTAGCATTGCACACAGAATACTACACGATAAAGCTTCCCCTGCCCTTGAGCTGCCATATGCATACAGGACAAGTGCGAGTACAAAGGGAGCTGGTGGGAAAGGAGAGGGTTCTGAGACACCTAAACAGAAAGACAGGTGGAAAGGACATTATACACCTCTGGCTTTATCTCACACTCCCTAGCGAGAGCAAAAAGCAAACTCAGCAACCTGCCAATCAAACAGCCGGTTTAGGCAACATGCAGAATTGTGAAAAACAAAGTTTATGCTTATCTAAAAAAATGTTTTCTTTCATGATAGTAAGAGTCCACAAGTCATCACATGGGGGAATATGCCCCTCCTGACCACTAGGAGGAGGCAAAAGACACCCCAGCACACCATAGCTTTAAATTCCTCCCACTTCCCATGATCCTCAGTAATATGAATAGCAAATTAGATGAGGACAAAAAGAGAAGTAGAAAAGATAATGTGGGACAAAGAAGTGAAATATACATACTACCAGCACCTGGACAAAAAGAGAGGTCGAGTCTTGTGGACTATCAGCATCATGAAAGAAATTAATTTATTACGTAAGCATACATTTTGTTCTCTTTCATCAGATGGGGAGAGTCACTAGCCATCATTTGTGGGAATCAATACCCAAGTTGTGGAGTCCACAAGTCCACCATGAATAGTGGGGGACAAACAGTGAAAGCAGGACATAACTATTCAGCTTGCAGAACTTTCCTTCCAAAGGCAGATTTAGATGAAGCATACACATAAAAAAAACTTAGAAAAAGTGTGCAAAGAAGAACAAGTAGCCACCTTAAAAATCTGATCCATAGAAGCCTCATCACAAAAGGCCCAAGTAGCAGCAACTGCTCCAGTGGAATGATCAGTAATGCACTCAGGGAGAGTTTTCCCCGTAACCAAATAAGCCTTGTGAATTAAGGCCGTAGCTTTCTGACCCTTGCGAGGCCCAGAAAAATTAGCAAAAAGAGAAGAAGAAAGTCTGAAATCTTCCACATAATATTTAAGAGCTCTTACAATATCTAAGTTGTGAAGAAGATGCTCTTTAGAATTCTTAGGTGCTGGACAAAAAGAAGGAGCTATAATTTCCTGATTGATAGTTCCTGTGGTACCCCCTTAGTAAGAAAAGAATAGCTAGTGCGATAAACAGCCTTATCCTGATAAAAAAATCAGAAACAGAAGTTCAAAAGAAGTTCAGAAACTCTTCTAGACAAAATAGCTAGAAGGAGGGAGACTTTCTGAGCCCTAGGTTGCCAAAAGATAAGAAAACATTCTGAAGGTTTACCCTTAGATGTCTTATCCTAGGGCAGAAAAGCTCACTTACCCCTGTGACTGTGGCAATAATAGCATTCAGTCTAAACTCAAGCAGTGATTAACCCTGAAAAGAGAGAGAAAGAGCTTAGAAACCATATTAGCAGACCAAAACTTAAGCAACAAAGCTTGTATAGCTAAAACAGCTAATGCAGCATTCTTAGCATTAATGCAAATCATTTCCACTGCTGCATCACTAATAAAGGAATTTGCTGTTCTCTGGAGACTAATAGGATCCTGAATCTCAAGAAGAATGGTTTACTCAAAAACAAGTTCTGAGAGATTGTCACACCACACAGCAGTGGCAGCAGCAACACAGGCTACACTTATTAAAGGCCTAAACATAAAACATGCAAGCTGAAAGAATTGTCTATGGAAACCTTCAAGTTTTCTATCTAAAGGATCCTTAAAAGAGAAACTATCCTCCAAAGTAATAGTAGTACACCTGGCCAAAGTGGGAACCGCTTTATCTTGCTTAGGAAGAGTCTCCCAAATCTCAGTTTTAACAGACGGGAAAGGAAACATAGATTTAAATTTAGAAGATGGAACAAAAATAAATGCCTGGCTTCTTCCATCCCTTAGTAATATTTTCAGAAACTGAATCAGGTAAGGGAAAAGAGGAAGGCTGCTTTGGAACTGCCTTAAAAAAATATATCAATCCTCTTAATAGGTTACGTTGTTGTAGCAGGACAATCCTCTACCTCGAGAGCAATTAAACCTTTCTGCAATAATGCATAAATTTGCTGAAGCGTGAAATTAAAGGACATATCCACAGCAGCAGGTTTCTGTGAGACTCAGACACCACTATCATTAATGGGTAACTTAGAGTGGCTGCTCTTAAGAGAAGTCCCTGATGAGCTAAAGGCCAAAGAAAGACCACCTTCAAATCCTTGTAAATGTTTGCACTTAACAGCTGGAGTCAAACAAGATAGAACCTCACTAATAGCATAATGAATATAATCCTTCAGTTTGGGGTATGTTCAGAAGAGAAAACACAAATGATAAGGTCCCTGTAAAATTAAAATGTGATGCCGGAGAATCACCCAAATAAATAAAGTATGATTTATTTATTTTTTTACTAAAGTGCTTGAAGTATGACAAAAATATTTTTCATAAAAAAAACAACGGGGCGGAGCCGGCCAAGGATGGTAATGGTCGCAACTTGAGAGAGCTCTGAGACCAAGCTCCGTTAATTCATCCTAAGCAGGGGGAATTCTAGCTCTACACATCTCAAATGTGACCGGGGTGCATATGAACTAGTAGAGAAAGCACCGCTACGAGTCTCATCACTACAAGCGATGTAATGAAGAAGTAGGACTGAGACTTATAGCGCGCAGTGGAAAATAACGGGCGCCATCTTGGAGGATAACGGAATGTGCATACAGTAACACAGGCACATAGAAACGGAGGAGACCGATCTGTAATACAAGCATAATGAATTGATCACTTACTGTTTCGTGTGGTGCAGCGCTGGTGATCCTTCATAGAGAACATCTAGGAACGAGTACCGAGGATGTAAACAGGTACACTATTACATATAAAGGCAGGGGCCAAAAGCATATACGAAATGAAACAAAGCAGATAAATTAGGCCTAAAATGGTTATGCAACATGAAACTGCACAATATCTACCTAAAATGCCTATAGTATAGAGTAGTAAAATTAATCAATACAGCAGGAAATGAGGGTTGGAGATTAATCAACATACACTACTGCGTATACACTTTGGGACCTAAATATACTTGCAGAGAGGCAAGCTGACTTAAGTACACAGACTGATAAGGAATACCCAATTCAGACAATACTGGCTTGCATGGGATTTTGCACATTAAGGAAGCTTAATCACTGAGTCTTAAATAACTAAAGGCACATTGAGACGCAGTACTAGTCTTAAAGGGCCAGATTATAACATCAATACCTTATGCAGAACAAAGAAAGTGGACATAATGGCCTCAAAAAGGGCAATGAAAGGGGAAAAACCTGTCAAACCTGTAAACAGTCAAGGGGCAAAAATGGACACATATTTCAAGGCCTTAGAGACCTCAATAGAAGGGACTGGTAACCCTCATAATAGCCCCCCCCCCCTTCAAGAACCCCTAGGGATAACACTAAATCATCAGACGATGAAAGCAGTCCAATCACAAAAGCAGACTTACGTGCGCTACCGAACAAAACAGATTTTGCAGCACTAATTACGCAGGTGGGCCAAATGATAAAAGAGGGCATAGCAGAGGTGAAGAGAGACATGAATGCCTTTGGAGACCGAGTTGTTCATTTAGAAGAAACTATGGAAACAGCGATTTCAGATCAGGCCTCATTAACACAAAAAACACTTCAACAAACAACAATGATTTTTGATCTACAACAACAAGTAGAAGACTTAGACAATAAAGGAAGGCGACAGAATTTGAGGATAAGAGGGGTCCCTGAAGAAATATTACCCAATCAAATAGAAGACTACCTTCAATCTTTATTTGTTGTGGTGTAGGATTCACCAGATCTCCCCAAAATAATACTGGACAGGGCGCATCGTGCTCTCCGGCCTAAACCAGCAGATTCAGCACCTCCCAGGGACATCATACTCAAATGCCACTACTTCAAAGACAAGGAGAAAATTATGGCAGCCGCCCGTAAACTACAACCTCGCAAACATCAAGGACAGACTCTGCAGATATATGCAGACATCAGCCCACTGACATTATCCAAGAGGAGGGAAGCCAGATACTTAACTCAACATCTGAGAGACCTAGGCATACCCTATCGATGGGGATTCCCTTTTTGCATTAAAGTGGTCAAAAACAACAAGGTGATGGTCTATAAAAGTCCTGAAGATTTAGTAGACTTTTGTAATAAATTGGGAATACCACAACCTTCATTGCCCACAATTATGGAAGATAGAGAAGTTGAGTGTACGTATATCTCAGCGCCAACTATACCTTGTGTGCCCGGATGATGGTGGTACCTAGCTGCCACCTAGATATAATCAAATGAGAATAGTGTATCCAGGCACCAACAAATGGAGGCTAAGGTTAAAGTATATCAATATTTATTCAAGACAATTCTTCTCTTATATACAGTCTAGTAGTTAAAAACTTGGTAAGACAATTTAAAACAATAATATGGTGATTAAAATCTATCAGAGACGCATGGATCCACGCTAAAAAAATTAAATTAAAAAAACATTAATCTATAATCTTAAACTTTAAGCAGGGTATGGATATACAATATTCAACAATATGTGTTTTAAACAATTTGGTGTGATGGTGTGTGTGAGCATCTGCTCTACACTGTGGTTGTGATGCAAAGTCAAATAGTGAACATTGTGTCTTAAAAGACAATAACAAAAAATCAATAACAAAAAATCAATCCTGTGAAAAAAACAATCAGCAAACAGTCCTGTGAGCAAAAAATGATGGTAGTAAATAGACAGTCCTGTGAACAAAAAAAAATATAATAATATTCCTGTGCAAAAATAAAAATAAAAATGGAAGTCAATTCAGTTGAAAACAAAAACTCGCTCCTGTGCGAGAGAAATCACTTCTGTGTGGCAAATATCCAGAAAACACGTGATGTGTGTATCAAGTTAAAAAGAAAAATGTTGGAAAAACGTTGCAAGAAATAAAATGATAAAAAACAGTGCTCTGTGGAGACTGAGCTCCAAGCTGAAAGTAAAAACAATTTGCTAGAAGTAACAAACAAATATGCCGATCGATAAAAACCTGTGGGGAAATAATTTTTCAATCGTACCCTCCTAGTGGAATATAGCTTACCAGGTCTACGCGTTTCGGCCTTGTCTAGGCCTTTATCAAGACTAATGGTAAGCTGGTAGTTTGGGCCTTATATAGAGAACTCCAATCCGTGACCGGAAGTGCCAATTATCTGTGACTTCCGGTTTTTCGTTGTGATAGTTGTTTCTATATATATATATATACTTATTTTATGTAAGTGATGTCTTATATATCTAGTAGTATATAATCTTATATAATGCCATAAGGGGTTTGTTTGGGGCACCCTTGGGGTATTTTACTCTTTCTTAACCTCCGTTTGCTTGATTACGTCACTTCCGGTTAGGGATAACTGGCCAAATCGTGCCTAAATTTCACTGTTAGAGACCAAAATTCTGGTCGAACTTTTATTATTATTTGTAATTATTTTGTTATATAATCGTGATTGATCAGGATCCGTTTATTTCAATCTCTTATATCTATTAGTTTTAGTTCCGATATCCGGAAGACCCCATTGGATGTGACGTCACCACTAGTTTACACTGGTGATTGGTTTAACTAATATGGCCCTATCAGCAAAGAGTGTAGTTTGTGTAAGAAGAGGGGAAGTTCAACTGGTATCTCTAATTCTGCCTATTGGGAATAGATACTTGCTGACGTTATTCCTAACAGATTGCGATAACTGGCGGAGATTGAATTTCTAAAATTGTATAAATTACGAATGTTAATAAATCACCTTTTACGTTTTCGTATACGTTTCTCATATATTTCAGAGTGGGGTTAGATCTTATCAGTATTGCCTTGTGTTCATCAAATAAAAACTTTATATTATTTGCCTATGTCTGCGTAATTTTTTCTGTGTTAGATTAATCCTTTCTATTGTGTATGTGAAATTTCTCCTATAGTGAATTGTTAGTTTATTTAACAATATAGTCTATATTGATGTGTTCCTTTGTGTTGTATATGTGAACATTCATCCATAGCTAATTGCTATTATAATAGTTTACCGGTTTTATTCCACTTGTTCTATAAGTATGCCTTTTAGGTTAAAAAAACTATGAAAGATATTCTTTACCTACATATTGCGTTACTATAGTTGCTATTCATAGTTGCTCCATTTGTTAAGTGGATACACGCTAAGATTAAGAAAAAAGTTCGTTTCTTAACTTGTGTGCTTTAACTTTTAGATATGTGTGCTTTAACTTTTAAATAGATGGGTGAATGGGGGTTTGTGGTCATGACAGAAAGATGATGTTTATATAATATCTGGACGAGTTTTGACAATGATTATTTTATCAATTATAGATTTGATAATGTGTTTGTACAGTGTGAAATCGAAAGTTGGTCTAAAACTTTCCCTTGATATTTAAACTCTAAATTAGGAGTTGATACATTTTAATTTTTTTGGGGTTGAGGGTAACTACGATGTAGGGATGAGATGGTTGTATGTTCTCTATTAGTGATAGTACGGACATCTCGCTGTCTATCCTCGTGGATTGTTTATTCTTACTTTGCTTTTGAAGCTTAGAATGCAAAGAGACTATTGGATTGCGATTTCTAGAGGAATTATTGAATTTTTATTGAATTTTTAGAGAGACGGCTAGAGTATCCTTGGCTGCAATGTATCTTTAGATACTTAAATGTGAAACTGCCATAAATTGTTAAACTAAGGAAGGGGAAGTGGGAAGGAATCACGTACATATAGATAGAGTATGTTAAAGGAACCGTTCTATGTATGTTCTAGATCTTTTTGCTAGCCTCTAATTCTTTTATATAGAGGCTGCTTGCTCATATAGATGTAATTTATTTCTTCAATGCTTGCTAATATATTTCTTCAATAAAGACTTATACCCAGAGGGGAGATAATCATAATTTTAATTTTAATTTTAATTTTCATTGGGCCCATTTAGAAGAGGAGAGGGATATACATACATATATATATATATATATATATATATATATATATATATATATATATATATATATATATATATATATATATATATATATATATATATATATATATATATATTCATATATATTCTCAGTCTGGACATAATTAGATCAGATGAGACAAGTCTTCCTTATTGTTCAATCCTTTTGGGTGGAGACAGTCTAGATTAAAGATCCACTTTGATTCTGCGGATAATAGTTTTTTTGTGTAGTTTCCACCTCTCCAATCTTTTCCAATTTTCTGGATGCCCATATAGGTTAATTCTTTGATGTTTCCCTTATGTTTGGTTGAAAAATGTCTGTACAGGGCTGTGTCCATATTCAACTTCTCTATCAGTAGTATGTGTTCGCGTATCCGGTCTTTTAGGATTCTTGACGTCTGGCCCACGTATTGAAGACCACATGAACACTGTAGCACGTATATCACTCCACTGTCTTGACATCTAATTAACTCTTTCACTTTGTATTCTTCTTTAGTTGTGAAGCTGCAAAGCGTGTTGGATTTCTTGCCACATTTGCAAGCCTTACATAATAGACATGGAAAGAATCCTTTCACTTCTTTTCCAAATGTGTCCGTTACCCCTTTCTTCTTCTTCTTCTCTATAGTTGGGGCTAGTCGACTCTTCAAATTCTTGGTTTTTCGGTATACGAACTTTGGTTTCTGTGGTAGTTTGTCACCAATTAGGTCATCATCTTTTAGGAGTGACCAATGCTTCTGGAATATTTTTTCGATAATGTCCTTATTCTCGCTGTATTCCGTGATCATGGCTACATTGATACAGTCATTTTCCACCGGAGATGTTCTCCTTTTGTATTTCAAAAGTTCCTTCCTTTCTGTATTATCAATTTCTTGAATTTTTTGATCCAGCATAATCTCATCATATCCCCTTTCCAGAAATTTTCTTTTGATGACTTTGGCCTGCTCTTCCCATTTATCTTCTGTAGAGCAGTTCTTCTTAATCCTTACCAATTGACCCTTGGGGATGTTGTTTTTCCAGCTCTTGTGGTGGCAACTCATACTATGTATGTAGTTGTTACTGTCAACATTTTTAAAATGTGTAGATGTTTCAATTTTACCCTCTTTTATTTCGATTTTAAGGTCCAGGAAGATGAGTTCAGTGGTACTCCAGGTGTGAGTAAACCTTAGATTGTCTGTGCTGTTATTCATAACTTTAATGGTGTAGTCCAGATCTTCCTGAGTACCTCTCCAGATGATGATGATGTCATCTATGTAGCGACGGTATAGGACCAGGTCCGCGTCCGCTGGGCAAGACTCCCAGAAGATGTTTTCCCACTTGCCCATGTACAAGTTCGCATAGCTGGGCGCGAACCTGGTCCCCATAGCCGTGCCACAAATTTGTTGGTAGTATTTTCCTTCGTCATGGAAATAGTTATGAGTCAATATATATTGGATTCCATCTAGGATAAATGTTTTTTGGTCATCCGGGATTTCAGGATCTTTATCCAGAAAGAATTTAACTGCTTCCAGCCCATCCTTGTGTGGGATGCATGTATATAATGACATCACATCACATGTCGCTAGGATATAGCCGTCCTCCCATGGTGTTTCTTCCAAAAGGTTCAGAACCTGAGTTGAGTCCTTGAGATATGAGGGTAACTGTTTTACATATCTCTGGAGGTTGAGATCTATGTATTCAGAAAGATTACTACTCAGGGAACCAATTCCCGAAATAATCGGTCTTCCTGGTGGCTTCTGTAGAGATTTATGAATCTTAGGTAGATGATAGATGACCGGTGTTATTGGATGATCTATATTGATGTAGTCGTATTCTTTTTTGTTTAGTATTCCCTGTTCTTTAGCTTTGTCCAAAATCAGTAGCAATTCCTTCTTGTAAGCCCCTATCGGATTCGAGGGCAGCTGGCGATAAGTTCCTTGGTCGCTTAGTATCCTAGCGCATTCAAGCCTGTAGTCAGTTCGATCCATCACGACAATTCCTCCCCCTTTGTCTGCTGGTTTGATATTTAATTTGTGGTTATCTTCCAGTGTTTTGATCGTCTTTATTTGTTGACGGGATAGATTCTGTGTCCTCAGTTTTAATTTTTTAGATTGTAGCTCCTTAATTTCTTTGCAGACTATAGTTTCAAATGCCTCTATAGAGGCCCCCTTACTGCTTAAGGGAAAAAAGGATGATTTCGGTCTCAGACTTGTATGTCTATAGTCATCATTATGTTCCTGTGGTGTCCATGTTGTCCTTTCCAATGCTGATTTGACAAAAAACCTTTTCAATGTAAGTTTCCGAATAAATTCTTTCGTGTTGATGAAAGTTTGAAATTTGTTCAGGCTCCTAGTAGGAGCAAATGAGAGGCCGTATTTGAGCACGGAGTTTTCTTCTTTTGTCAAGGTGTGCGAACTTAGATTGAATATACCTTCGGTGTTATCCGTGGTTATTCCTTCATCTTTTTTATTGGTGTTTTTGTTTACTTTGGCCCCTCCTCTCCTTCCTCGGTGTGTCTTCTTCTTGAAGAAGTGGTTGGTCTGTCCGGGCCTGTCTCTCTCTGAGGCCTCAGGGGTCTGTTTTTCTCCCTGTTGTGTATGTGGTCTGATCCTAAAAAAGTCGGCGAATCTGCTGTTGTAGCAGGCGTGTTATTCTGAGGTTCTCTGTATGACTCAGTTCTCTTAGTGCGTTGCTGGATTTTCCATTCTTCTCTTCCATTTGTCTCATCTTTTCTGTAGTTGTTAGCTTCCTTTGTCCTTGGTGTCCTATGCATATTGGTGTTAGTGTGATGCATATCATCTCTTCTGTCATTCCCTTCAGAGGTATGGTACCCCCTCTTGTTGCTGTAGCTGTATTCAAATTCGTTTTGTCTATAATTATTCGATCTCCCCTCATAGTATTGTCGTTTAGGTGAGTGTCGGTAATCATAATCTCCCCTTTTATATGATCTGTCCTGAGTATAATCCCATCTATTATGCCAATTTTCTCTCCTTCTTCTAGGTGTATATTCCTCCCCCCTTATATATTCCCTTTCATTTTCGTACTCTCGCCGGTAATTGTTATTTTGCCATCTATTGTCATAGTGTGGTCTTGGCCTATTGTTAACATAGGTTCTTTGAGTATGGTAATTCGGTTGGGTGTGGTCTCTTCTATAGGGTCTATTGTGATATTGGTTTGTGGTTCTGTTATATCTATTTGTTTGTCTCCTAGGTTCATGTTCATATCTAGTATCTAGTTGATAGTCATTGTTACGTTTAGTGTGTGTGGCCATATCTGTTGCCTCACTCTCCATCTTAGAATTTATATTCTCTTCTACCGTGGAGGTTTTATTTACATCATTTATGATCTCTTTGTTTTCCAACTCTCTTAAAAGTTTTTTAGTTTTTTTCTGTATGATATCATCTCTAGTTTTTTTGACCTTCTTAAATAGGTTCTCTTTCCTTTCTGTTATGTCTATTGGTTCGTGTCCAGAATGTTCTAGATTAATCAGAATTTCCTCATTCTCTTTGATCTTTGAATCCATGTGTGATGCCAAGGATTCTCTATATTCTATTATAAGTTTTATTAGCTGTCTGGATGTGTTAATTAAAACAGATTTCCATTTTTCAGAAATTGGGTCAGATAATGGGAACGCACATTCTTTGTGTGTCAAGAGTCCTTTTGGAATAATATCCAATTCAAGGCATTTTTTCAAAAATGAAATCTCGGCCTTATACTTCACCTCTGAGATTAGAAGTTTTTCTAATTCCCTAAAAATGGACTGGATATCTATAGTTTCATCCTCTTCTAATTCAATGCTGATCATTTTTGTCTGCTTATTTACATCAATCGATACATCTTGTCGGAGTGTGGCTAAAGACTCCATATCTATGTGATAGAGAGAGTGGCGGCTGAAATTAAGCTAGGAATAAACAATAGATGAGTGTACGTATATCTCAGCGCCAACTATACCTTGTGTGCCCGGATGATGGTGGTACCTAGCTGCCACCTAGATATAATCAAATGAGAATAGTGTATCCAGGCGCCAACAAATGGAGGCTAAGGTTAAAGTATATCAATATTTATTCAAGACAATTCTTCTCTTATATACAGTCTAGTAGTTAAAAACTTGGTAAGACAATTTAAAACAATAATATGGTGATTAAAATCTATCAGAGACGCATGGATCCACGCTAAAAAAATTAAATTAAAAAAACATTAATCTATAATCTTAAACTTTAAGCAGGGTATGGATATACAATATTCAACAATATGTGTTTTAAACAATTTGGTGTGATGGTGTGTGTGAGCATCTGCTCTACACTGTGGTTGTGATGCAAAGTCAAATAGTGAACATTGTGTCTTAAAAGACAATAACAAAAAATCAATAACAAAAAATCAATCCTGTGAAAAAAGGTTAAAAAAAAAAAGTTTTAGGTTAAAAAAACTATGAAAGATATTCTTTACCTACATATTGCGTTACTATAGTTGCTATTCATAGTTGCTCCATTTGTTAAGTGGATACACGCTAAGATTAAGAAAAAAGTTCGTTTCTTAACTTGTGTGCTTTAACTTTTAGATATGTGTGCTTTAACTTTTAAATAGATGGGTGAATGGGGGTTTTGGAGTTCTCTATATAAGGCCCAAACTACCAGCTTACCATTAGTCTTGATAAAGGCCTAGACATCACGTGTTTTCTGGATATTTGCCACACAGAAGTGATTTCTCTCGCACAGGAGCGAGTTTTTGTTTTCAACTGAATTGACTTCCATTTTTATTTTTATTTTTGCACAGGAATATTATTATATTTTTTTTTTGTTCACAGGACTGTCTATTTACTACCATCATTTTTTGCTCACAGGACTGTTTGCTGATTGTTTTTTTCACAGGATTGATTTTTTGTTATTGATTTTTTGTTATTGTCTTTTAAGACACAATGTTCACTATTTGACTTTGCATCACAACCACAGTGTAGAGCAGATGCTCACACACACCATCACACCAAATTGTTTAAAACACATATTGTTGAATATTGTATATCCATACCCTGCTTAAAGTTTAAGATTATAGATTAATGTTTTTTTAATTTAATTTTTTTAGCGTGGATCCATGCGTCTCTGATAGATTTTAATCACCATATTATTGTTTTAAATTGTCTTACCAAGTTTTTAACTACTAGACTGTATATAAGAGAAGAATTGTCTTGAATAAATATTGATATACTTTAACCTTAGCCTCCATTTGTTGGCGCCTGGATACACTATTCTCATTTGATTATATCTAGGTGGCAGCTAGGTACCACCATCATCCGGGCACACAAGGTATAGTTGGCGCTGAGATATACGTACACTCATCTATTGTTTATTCCTAGCTTAATTTCAGCCGCCACTCTCTCTATCACATAGATATGGAGTCTTTAGCCACACTCCGACAAGATGTATCGATTGATGTAAATAAGCAGACAAAAATGATCAGCATTGAATTAGAAGAGGATGAAACTATAGATATCCAGTCCATTTTTAGGGAATTAGAAAAACTTCTAATCTCAGAGGTGAAGTATAAGGCCGAGATTTCATTTTTGAAAAAATGCCTTGAATTGGATATTATTCCAAAAGGACTCTTGACACACAAAGAATGTGCGTTCCCATTATCTGACCCAATTTCTGAAAAATGGAAATCTGTTTTAATTAACACATCCAAACAGCTAATAAAACTTATAATAGAATATAGAGAATCCTTGGCATCACACATGGATTCAAAGATCAAAGAGAATGAGGAAATTCTGATTAATCTAGAACATTCTGGACACGAACCAATAGACATAACAGAAAGGAAAGAGAACCTATTTAAGAAGGTCAAAAAAACTAGAGATGATATCATACAGAAAAAAACTAAAAAACTTTTAAGAGAGTTGGAAAACAAAGAGATCATAAATGATGTAAATAAAACCTCCACGGTAGAAGAGAATATAAATTCTAAGATGGAGAGTGAGGCAACAGATATGGCCACACACACTAAACGTAACAATGACTATCAACTAGATACTAGATATGAACATGAACCTAGGAGACAAACAAATAGATATAACAGAACCACAAACCAATATCACAATAGACCCTATAGAAGAGACCACACCCAACAGAATTACCATACTCAAAGAACCTATGTTAACAATAGGCCAAGACCACACTATGACAATAGATGGCAAAATAACAATTACCGGCGAGAGTACGAAAATGAAAGGGAATATATAAGGGGGGAGGAATATACACCTAGAAGAAGGAGAGAAAATTGGCATAATAGATGGGATTATACTCAGGACAGATCATATAAAAGGGGAGATTATGATTACCGACACTCACCTAAACGACAATACTATGAGGGGAGATCGAATAATTATAGACAAAACGAATTTGAATACAGCTACAGCAACAAGAGGGGGTACCATACCTCTGAAGGGAATGACAGAAGAGATGATATGCATCACACTAACACCAATATGCATAGGACACCAAGGACAAAGGAAGCTAACAACTACAGAAAAGATGAGACAAATGGAAGAGAAGAATGGAAAATCCAGCAACGCACTAAGAGAACTGAGTCATACAGAGAACCTCAGAATAACACGCCTGCTACAACAGCAGATTCGCCGACTTTTTTAGGATCAGACCACATACACAACAGGGAGAAAAACAGACCCCTGAGGCCTCAGAGAGAGACAGGCCCGGACAGACCAACCACTTCTTCAAGAAGAAGACACACCGAGGAAGGAGAGGAGGGGCCAAAGTAAACAAAAACACCAATAAAAAAGATGAAGGAATAACCACGGATAACACCGAAGGTATATTCAATCTAAGTTCGCACACCTTGACAAAAGAAGAAAACTCCGTGCTCAAATACGGCCTCTCATTTGCTCCTACTAGGAGCCTGAACAAATTTCAAACTTTCATCAACACGAAAGAATTTATTCGGAAACTTACATTGAAAAGGTTTTTTGTCAAATCAGCATTGGAAAGGACAACATGGACACCACAGGAACATAATGATGACTATAGACATACAAGTCTGAGACCGAAATCATCCTTTTTTCCCTTAAGCAGTAAGGGGGCCTCTATAGAGGCATTTGAAACTATAGTCTGCAAAGAAATTAAGGAGCTACAATCTAAAAAATTAAAACTGAGGACACAGAATCTATCCCGTCAACAAAGACGATCAAAACACTGGAAGATAACCACAAATTAATTATCAAACCAGCAGACAAAGGGGGAGGAATTGTCGTGATGGATCGAACTGACTACAGGCTTGAATGCGCTAGGATACTAAGCGACCAAGGAACTTATCGCCAGCTGCCCTCGAATCCGATAGGGGCTTACAAGAAGGAATTGCTACTGATTTTGGACAAAGCTAAAGAACAGGGAATACTAAACAAAAAAGAATACGACTACATCAATATAGATCATCCAATAACACCGGTCATCTATCATCTACCTAAGATTCATAAATCTCTACAGAAGCCACCAGGAAGACCGATTATTTCGGGAATTGGTTCCCTGAGTAGTAATCTTTCTGAATACATAGATCTCAACCTCCAGAGATATGTAAAACAGTTACCCTCATATCTCAAGGACTCAACTCAGGTTCTGAACCTTTTGGAAGAAACACCATGGGAGGACGGCTATATCCTAGCGACATGTGATGTGATGTCATTATATACATGCATCCCACACAAGGATGGGCTGGAAGCAGTTAAATTCTTTCTGGATAAAGATCCTGAAATCCCGGATGACCAAAAAACATTTATCCTAGATGGAATCCAATATATATTGACTCATAACTATTTCCATGACGAAGGAAAATACTACCAACAAATTTGTGGCACGGCTATGGGGACCAGGTTCGCGCCCAGCTATGCGAACTTGTACATGGGCAAGTGGGAAAACATCTTCTGGGAGTCTTGCCCAGCGGACGCGGACCTGGTCCTATACCGTCGCTACATAGATGACATCATCATCATCTGGAGAGGTACTCAGGAAGATCTGGACTACACCATTAAAGTTATGAATAACAGCACAGACAATCTAAGGTTTACTCACACCTGGAGTACCACTGAACTCATCTTCCTGGACCTTAAAATCGAAATAAAAGAGGGTAAAATTGAAACATCTACACATTTTAAAAATGTTGACAGTAACAACTACATACATAGTATGAGTTGCCACCACAAGAGCTGGAAAAACAACATCCCCAAGGGTCAATTGGTAAGGATTAAGAAGAACTGCTCTACAGAAGATAAATGGGAAGAGCAGGCCAAAGTCATCAAAAGAAAATTTCTGGAAAGGGGATATGATGAGAGTATGCTGGATCAAAAAATTCAAGAAATTGATAATACAGAAAGGAAGGAACTTTTGAAATACAAAAGGAGAACATCTCCGGTGGAAAATGACTGTATCAATGTAGCCATGATCACGGAATACAGCGAGAATAAGGACATTATCGAAAAAATATTCCAGAAGCATTGGTCACTCCTAAAAGATGATGACCTAATTGGTGACAAACTACCACAGAAACCAAAGTTCGTATACCGAAAAACCAAGAATTTGAAGAGTCGACTAGCCCCAACTATAGAGAAGAAGAAGAAGAAAGGGGTAACGGACACATTTGGAAAAGAAGTGAAAGGATTCTTTCCATGTCTATTATGTAAGGCTTGCAAATGTGGCAAGAAATCCAACACGCTTTGCAGCTTCACAACTAAAGAAGAATACAAAGTGAAAGAGTTAATTAGATGTCAAGACAGTGGAGTGATATACGTGCTACAGTGTTCATGTGGTCTTCAATACGTGGGCCAGACGTCAAGAATCCTAAAAGACCGGATACGCGAACACATACTACTGATAGAGAAGTTGAATATGGACACAGCCCTGTACAGACATTTTTCAACCAAACATAAGGGAAACATCAAAGAATTAACCTATATGGGCATCCAGAAAATTGGAAAAGATTGGAGAGGTGGAAACTACACAAAAAAACTATTATCCGCAGAATCAAAGTGGATCTTTAATCTAGACTGTCTCCACCCAAAAGGATTGAACAATAAGGAAGACTTGTCTCATCTGATCTAATTATGTCCAGACTGAGAATATATATGAATATATATATATATATATATATATATGTATGTATATCCCTCTCCTCTTCTAAATGGGCCCAATGAAAATGAAAATTAAAATTAAAATTATGATTATCTCCCCTCTGGGTATAAGTCTTTATTGAAGAAATATATTAGCAAGCATTGAAGAAATAAATTACATCTATATGAGCAAGCAGCCTCTATATAAAAGAATTAGAGGCTAGCAAAAAGATCTAGAACATACATAGAACGGTTCCTTTAACATACTCTATCTATATGTACGTGATTCCTTCCCATTTCCCCTTCCTTAGTTTAACAATTTACGGCAGTTTCACATTTAAGTATCTAAAGATACATTGCAGCCAAGGATACTCTAGCCGTCTCTCTAAAAATTCAATAAAAATTCAATAATTCCTCTAGAAATCGCAATCCAATAGTCTCTTTGCATTCTAAGCTTCAAAAGCAAAGTAAGAATAGACAATCCACGAGGATAGACAGCGAGATGTCCGTACTATCACTAATAGAGAACATACAACCATCTCATCCCTACATCGTAGTTACCCTCAACCCCAAAAAAATTAAAATGTATCAACTCCTAATTTAGAGTTTAAATATCAAGGGAAAGTTTTAGACCAACTTTCGATTTCACACTGTACAAACACATTATCAAATCTATAATTGATAAAATAATCATTGTCAAAACTCGTCCAGATATTATATAAACATCATCTTTCTGTCATGACCACAAACCCCCATTCACCCATCTATTTAAAAGTTAAAGCACACATATCTAAAAGTTAAAGCACACAAGTTAAGAAACGAACTTTTTTCTTAATCTTAGCGTGTATCCACTTAACAAATGGAGCAACTATGAATAGCAACTATAGTAACGCAATATGTAGGTAAAGAATATCTTTCATAGTTTTTTTAACCTAAAAGGCATACTTATAGAACAAGTGGAATAAAACCGGTAAACTATTATAATAGCAATTAGCTATGGATGAATGTTCACATATACAACACAAAGGAACACATCAATATAGACTATATTGTTAAATAAACTAACAATTCACTATAGGAGAAATTTCACATACACAATAGAAAGGATTAATCTAACACAGAAAAAATTACGCAGACATAGGCAAATAATATAAAGTTTTTATTTGATGAACACAAGGCAATACTGATAAGATCTAACCCCACCCTGAAATATATGAGAAACGTATACGAAAACGTAAAAGGTGATTTATTAACATTCGTAATTTATACAATTTTAGAAATTCAATCTCCGCCAGTTATCGCAATCTGTTAGGAATAACGTCAGCAAGTATCTATTCCCAATAGGCAGAATTAGAGATACCAGTTGAACTTCCCCTCTTCTTACACAAACTACACTCTTTGCTGATAGGGCCATATTAGTTAAACCAATCACCAGTGTAAACTAGTGGTGACGTCACATCCAATGGGGTCTTCCGGATATCGGAACTAAAACTAATAGATATAAGAGATTGAAATAAACGGATCCTGATCAATCACGATTATATAACAAAATAATTACAAATAATAATAAAAGTTCGACCAGAATTTTGGTCTCTAACAGTGAAATTTAGGCACGATTTGGCCAGTTATCCCTAACCGGAAGTGACGTAATCAAGCAAACGGAGGTTAAGAAAGAGTAAAATACCCCAAGGGTGCCCCAAACAAACCCCTTATGGCATTATATAAGATTATATACTACTAGATATATAAGACATCACTTACATAAAATAAGTATATATATATATATAGAAACAACTATCACAACGAAAAACCGGAAGTCACAGATAATTGGCACTTCCGGTCACGGATTGGAGTTCTCTATATAAGGCCCAAACTACCAGCTTACCATTAGTCTTGATAAAGGCCTAGACAAGGCCGAAACGCGTAGACCTGGTAAGCTATATTCCACTAGGAGGGTACGATTGAAAAATTATCTACACATTGTATCTATTTTTTTCCCCACAGGTTTTTATCGATCTGCATATTTGTTTGTTACTTCTAGCAAATTGTTTTTACTTTCAGCTTGGAGCTCAGTCTCCACAGAGCACTGTTTTTTATCATTTTATTTCTTGCAACGTTTTTCCAACATTTTTCTTTTTAACTTGATACACACATCACGTGTTTTCTGGATATTTGCCACACAGAAGTGATTTCTCTCGCACAGGAGCGAGTTTTTGTTTTCAACTGAATTGACTTCCATTTTTATTTTTATTTTTGCACAGGAATATTATTATATTTTTTTTTTGTTCACAGGACTGTCTATTTACTACCATCATTTTTTGCTCACAGGACTGTTTGCTGATTGTTTTTTTCACAGGATTGATTTTTTGTTATTGATTTTTTGTTATTGTCTTTTAAGACACAATGTTCACTATTTGACTTTGCATCACAACCACAGTGTAGAGCAGATGCTCACACACACCATCACACCAAATTGTTTAAAACACATATTGTTGAATATTGTATATCCATACCCTGCTTAAAGTTTAAGATTATAGATTAATGTTTTTTTAATTTAATTTTTTTAGCGTGGATCCATGCGTCTCTGATAGATTTTAATCACCATATTATTGTTTTAAATTGTCTTACCAAGTTTTTAACTACTAGACTGTATATAAGAGAAGAATTGTATTGAATAAATATTGATATACTTTAACCTTAGCCTCCATTTGTTGGCGCCTGGATACACTATTCTCATTTGATTATATCTAGGTGGCAGCTAGGTACCACCATCATCCGGGCACACAAGGTATAGTTGGCGCTGAGATATACGTACACTCATCTATTGTTTATTCCTAGCTTAATTTCAGCCGCCACTCTCTCTATCACATAGATATGGAGTTTTTAGCCACACTCCGACAAGATGTATCGATTGATGTAAATAAGCAGACAAAAATGATCAGCATTGAATTAGAAGAGGATGAAACTATAGATATCCAGTCCATTTTTAGGGAATTAGAAAAACTTCTAATCTCAGAGGTGAAGTATAAGGCCGAGATTTCATTTTTGAAAAAATGCCTTGAATTGGATATTATTCCAAAAGGACTCTTGACACACAAAGAATGTGCGTTCCCATTATCTGACCCAATTTCTGAAAAATGGAAATCTGTTTTAATTAACACATCCAGACAGCTAATAAAACTTATAATAGAATATAGAGAATCCTTGGCATCACACATGGATTCAAAGATCAAAGAGAATGAGGAAATTCTGATTAATCTAGAACATTCTGGACACGAACCAATAGACATAACAGAAAGGAAAGAGAACCTATTTAAGAAGGTCAAAAAAACTAGAGATGATATCATACAGAAAAAAACTAAAAAACTTTTAAGAGAGTTGGAAAACAAAGAGATCATAAATGATGTAAATAAAACCTCCACGGTAGAAGAGAATATAAATTCTAAGATGGAGAGTGAGGCAACAGATATGGCCACACACACTAAACGTAACAATGACTATCAACTAGATACTAGATATGAACATGAACCTAGGAGACAAACAAATAGATATAACAGAACCACAAACCAATATCACAATAGACCCTATAGAAGAGACCACACCCAACCGAATTACCATACTCAAAGAACCTATGTTAACAATAGGCCAAGACCACACTATGACAATAGATGGCAAAATAACAATTACCGGCGAGAGTACGAAAATGAAAGGGAATATATAAGGGGGGAGGAATATACACCTAGAAGAAGGAGAGAAAATTGGCATAATAGATGGGATTATACTCAGGACAGATCATATAAAAGGGGAGATTATGATTACCGACACTCACCTAAACGACAATACTATGAGGGGAGATCGAATAATTATAGACAAAACGAATTTGAATACAGCTACAGCAACAAGAGGGGGTACCATACCTCTGAAGGGAATGACAGAAGAGATGATATGCATCACACTAACACCAATATGCATAGGACACCAAGGACAAAGGAAGCTAACAACTACAGAAAAGATGAGACAAATGGAAGAGAAGAATGGAAAATCCAGCAACGCACTAAGAGAACTGAGTCATACAGAGAACCTCAGAATAACACGCCTGCTACAACAGCAGATTCGCCGACTTTTTTAGGATCAGACCACATACACAACAGGGAGAAAAACAGACCCCTGAGGCCTCAGAGAGAGACAGGCCCGGACAGACCAACCACTTCTTCAAGAAGAAGACACACCGAGGAAGGAGAGGAGGGGCCAAAGTAAACAAAAACACCAATAAAAAAGATGAAGGAATAACCACGGATAACACCGAAGGTATATTCAATCTAAGTTCGCACACCTTGACAAAAGAAGAAAACTCCGTGCTCAAATACGGCCTCTCATTTGCTCCTACTAGGAGCCTGAACAAATTTCAAACTTTCATCAACACGAAAGAATTTATTCGGAAACTTACATTGAAAAGGTTTTTTGTCAAATCAGCATTGGAAAGGACAACATGGACACCACAGGAACATAATGATGACTATAGACATACAAGTCTGAGACCGAAATCATCCTTTTTTCCCTTAAGCAGTAAGGGGGCCTCTATAGAGGCATTTGAAACTATAGTCTGCAAAGAAATTAAGGAGCTACAATCTAAAAAATTAAAACTGAGGACACAGAATCTATCCCGTCAACAAATAAAGACGATCAAAACACTGGAAGATAACCACAAATTAATTATCAAACCAGCAGACAAAGGGGGAGGAATTGTCGTGATGGATCGAACTGACTACAGGCTTGAATGCGCTAGGATACTAAGCGACCAAGGAACTTATCGCCAGCTGCCCTCGAATCCGATAGGGGCTTACAAGAAGGAATTGCTACTGATTTTGGACAAAGCTAAAGAACAGGGAATACTAAACAAAAAAGAATACGACTACATCAATATAGATCATCCAATAACACCGGTCATCTATCATCTACCTAAGATTCATAAATCTCTACAGAAGCCACCAGGAAGACCGATTATTTCGGGAATTGGTTCCCTGAGTAGTAATCTTTCTGAATACATAGATCTCAACCTCCAGAGATATGTAAAACAGTTACCCTCATATCTCAAGGACTCAACTCAGGTTCTGAACCTTTTGGAAGAAACACCATGGGAGGACGGCTATATCCTAGCGACATGTGATGTGATGTCATTATATACATGCATCCCACACAAGGATGGGCTGGAAGCAGTTAAATTCTTTCTGGATAAAGATCCTGAAATCCCGGATGACCAAAAAACATTTATCCTAGATGGAATCCAATATATATTGACTCATAACTATTTCCATGACGAAGGAAAATACTACCAACAAATTTGTGGCACGGCTATGGGGACCAGGTACGCGCCCAGCTATGCGAACTTGTACATGGGCAAGTGGGAAAACATCTTCTGGGAGTCTTGCCCAGCGGACGCGGACCTGGTCCTATACCGTCGCTACATAGATGACATCATCATCATCTGGAGAGGTACTCAGGAAGATCTGGACTACACCATTAAAGTTATGAATAACAGCACAGACAATCTAAGGTTTACTCACACCTGGAGTACCACTGAACTCATCTTCCTGGACCTTAAAATCGAAATAAAAGAGGGTAAAATTGAAACATCTACACATTTTAAAAATGTTGACAGTAACAACTACATACATAGTATGAGTTGCCACCACAAGAGCTGGAAAAACAACATCCCCAAGGGTCAATTGGTAAGGATTAAGAAGAACTGCTCTACAGAAGATAAATGGGAAGAGCAGGCCAAAGTCATCAAAAGAAAATTTCTGGAAAGGGGATATGATGAGAGTATGCTGGATCAAAAAATTCAAGAAATTGATAATACAGAAAGGAAGGAACTTTTGAAATACAAAAGGAGAACATCTCCGGTGGAAAATGACTGTATCAATGTAGCCATGATCACGGAATACAGCGAGAATAAGGACATTATCGAAAAAATATTCCAGAAGCATTGGTCACTCCTAAAAGATGATGACCTAATTGGTGACAAACTACCACAGAAACCAAAGTTCGTATACCGAAAAACCAAGAATTTGAAGAGTCGACTAGCCCCAACTATAGAGAAGAAGAAGAAGAAAGGGGTAACGGACACATTTGGAAAAGAAGTGAAAGGATTCTTTCCATGTCTATTATGTAAGGCTTGCAAATGTGGCAAGAAATCCAACACGCTTTGCAGCTTCACAACTAAAGAAGAATACAAAGTGAAAGAGTTAATTAGATGTCAAGACAGTGGAGTGATATACGTGCTACAGTGTTCATGTGGTCTTCAATACGTGGGCCAGACGTCAAGAATCCTAAAAGACCGGATACGCGAACACATACTACTGATAGAGAAGTTGAATATGGACACAGCCCTGTACAGACATTTTTCAACCAAACATAAGGGAAACATCAAAGAATTAACCTATATGGGCATCCAGAAAATTGGAAAAGATTGGAGAGGTGGAAACTACACAAAAAAACTATTATCCGCAGAATCAAAGTGGATCTTTAATCTAGACTGTCTCCACCCAAAAGGATTGAACAATAAGGAAGACTTGTCTCATCTGATCTAATTATGTCCAGACTGAGAATATATATGAATATATATATATATATATATATATATATATATATATATATATATATATATGTATGTATATCCCTCTCCTCTTCTAAATGGGCCCAATGAAAATTAAAATTAAAATTAAAATTATGATTATCTCCCCTCTGGGTATAAGTCTTTATTGAAGAAATATATTAGCAAGCATTGAAGAAATAAATTACATCTATATGAGCAAGCAGCCTCTATATAAAAGAATTAGAGGCTAGCAAAAAGATCTAGAACATACATAGAACGGTTCCTTTAACATACTCTATCTATATGTACGTGATTCCTTCCCATTTCCCCTTCCTTAGTTTAACAATTTACGGCAGTTTCACATTTAAGTATCTAAAGATACATTGCAGCCAAGGATACTCTAGCCGTCTCTCTAAAAATTCAATAAAAATTCAATAATTCCTCTAGAAATCGCAATCCAATAGTCTCTTTGCATTCTAAGCTTCAAAAGCAAAGTAAGAATAGACAATCCACGAGGATAGACAGCGAGATGTCCGTACTATCACTAATAGAGAACATACAACCATCTCATCCCTACATCGTAGTTACCCTCAACCCCAAAAAAATTAAAATGTATCAACTCCTAATTTAGAGTTTAAATATCAAGGGAAAGTTTTAGACCAACTTTCAATTTCACACTGTACAAACACATTATCAAATCTATAATTGATAAAATAATCATTGTCAAAACTCGTCCAGATATTATATAAACATCATCTTTCTGTCATGACCACAAACCCCCATTCACCCATCTATTTAAAAGTTAAAGCACACATATCTAAAAGTTAAAGCACACAAGTTAAGAAACGAACTTTTTTCTTAATCTTAGCGTGTATCCACTTAACAAATGGAGCAACTATGAATAGCAACTATAGTAACGCAATATGTAGGTAAAGAATATCTTTCATAGTTTTTTTAACCTAAAAGGCATACTTATAGAACAAGTGGAATAAAACCGGTAAACTATTATAATAGCAATTAGCTATGGATGAATGTTCACATATACAACACAAAGGAACACATCAATATAGACTATATTGTTAAATAAACTAACAATTCCCTATAGGAGAAATTTCACATACACAATAGAAAGGATTAATCTAACACAGAAAAAATTACGCAGACATAGGCAAATAATATAAAGTTTTTATTTGATGAACACAAGGCAATACTGATAAGATCTAACCCCACCCTGAAATATATGAGAAACGTATACGAAAACGTAAAAGGTGATTTATTAACATTCGTAATTTATACAATTTTAGAAATTCAATCTCCGCCAGTTATCGCAATCTGTTAGGAATAACGTCAGCAAGTATCTATTCCCAATAGGCAGAATTAGAGATACCAGTTGAACTTCCCCTCTTCTTACACAAACTACACTCTTTGCTGATAGGGCCATATTAGTTAAACCAATCACCAGTGTAAACTAGTGGTGACGTCACATCCAATGGGGTCTTCCGGATATCGGAACTAAAACTAATAGATATAAGAGATTGAAATAAACGGATCCTGATCAATCACGATTATATAACAAAATAATTACAAATAATAATAAAAGTTCGACCAGAATTTTAGTCTCTAACAGTGAAATTTAGGCACGATTTGGCCAGTTATCCCTAACCGGAAGTGACGTAATCAAGCAAACGGAGGTTAAGAAAGAGTAAAATACCCCAAGGGTGCCCCAAACAAACCCCTTATGGCATTATATAAGATTATATACTACTAGATATATAAGACATCACTTACATAAAATAAGTATATATATATATATAGAAACAACTATCACAACGAAAAACCGGAAGTCACAGATAATTGGCACTTCCGGTCACGGATTGGAGTTCTCTATATAAGGCCCAAACTACCAGCTTACCATTAGTCTTGATAAAGGCCTAGACAAGGCCGAAACGCGTAGACCTGGTAAGCTATATTCCACTAGGAGGGTACGATTGAAAAATTATCTACACATTGTATCTATTTTTTTCCCCACAGGTTTTTATCGATCGGCATATTTGTTTGTTACTTCTAGCAAATTGTTTTTACTTTCAGCTTGGAGCTCAGTCTCCACAGAGCACTGTTTTTTATCATTTTATTTCTTGCAACGTTTTTCCAACATTTTTCTTTTTAACTTGATACACACATCACGTGTTTTCTGGATATTTGCCACACAGAAGTGATTTCTCCCGCACAGGAGCGAGTTTTTGTTTTCAACTGAATTGACTTCCATTTTTATTTTTATTTTTGCACAGGAATATTATTATATTTTTTTTTGTTCACAGGACTGTCTATTTACTACCATCATTTTTTGCTCACAGGACTGTTTGCTGATTGTTTTTTTCACAGGATTGATTTTTTGTTATTGATTTTTTGTTATTGTCTTTTAAGACACAATGTTCACTATTTGACTTTGCATCACAACCACAGTGTAGAGCAGATGCTCACACACACCATCACACCAAATTGTTTAAAACACATATTGTTGAATATTGTATATCCATACCCTGCTTAAAGTTTAAGATTATAGATTAATGTTTTTTTAATTTAATTTTTTTAGCGTGGATCCATGCGTCTCTGATAGATTTTAATCACCATATTATTGTTTTAAATTGTCTTACCAAGTTTTTAACTACTAGACTGTATATAAGAGAAGAATTGTCTTGAATAAATATTGATATACTTTAACCTTAGCCTCCATTTGTTGGCGCCTGGATACACTATTCTCATTTGATTATATCTAGGTGGCAGCTAGGTACCACCATCATCCGGGCACACAAGGTATAGTTGGCGCTGAGATATATGTACACTCATCTATTGTTTATTCCTAGCTTAATTTCAGCCGCCACTCTCTCTATCACATAGATATGGAGTCTTTAGCCACACTCCGACAAGATGTATCGATTGATGTAAATAAGCAGACAAAAATGATCAGCATTGAATTAGAAGAGGATGAAACTATAGATATCCAGTCCATTTTTAGGGAATTAGAAAAACTTCTAATCTCAGAGGTGAAGTATAAGGCAGAGATTTCATTTTTGAAAAAATGCCTTGAATTGGATATTATTCCAAAAGGACTCTTGACACACAAAGAATGTGCGTTCCCATTATCTGACCCAATTTCTGAAAAATGGAAATCTGTTTTAATTAACACATCCAGACAGCTAATAAAACTTATAATAGAATATAGAGAATCCTTGGCATCACACATGGATTCAAAGATCAAAGAGAATGAGGAAATTCTGATTAATCTAGAACATTCTGGACACGAACCAATAGACATAACAGAAAGGAAAGAGAACCTATTTAAGAAGGTCAAAAAAACTAGAGATGATATCATACAGAAAAAAACTAAAAAACTTTTAAGAGAGTTGGAAAACAAAGAGATCATAAATGATGTAAATAAAACCTCCACGGTAGAAGAGAATATAAATTCTAAGATGGAGAGTGAGGCAACAGATATGGCCACACACACTAAACGTAACAATGACTATCAACTAGATACTAGATATGAACATGAACCTAGGAGACAAACAAATAGATATAACAGAACCACAAACCAATATCACAATAGACCCTATAGAAGAGACCACACCCAACCGAATTACCATACTCAAAGAACCTATGTTAACAATAGGCCAAGACCACACTATGACAATAGATGGCAAAATAACAATTACCGGCGAGAGTACGAAAATGAAAGGGAATATATAAGGGGGGAGGAATATACACCTAGAAGAAGGAGAGAAAATTGGCATAATAGATGGGATTATACTCAGGACAGATCATATAAAAGGGGAGATTATGATTACCGACACTCACCTAAACGACAATACTATGAGGGGAGATCGAATAATTATAGACAAAACGAATTCGAATACAGCTACAGCAACAAGAGGGGGTACCATACCTCTGAAGGGAATGACAGAAGAGATGATATGCATCACACTAACACCAATATGCATAGGACACCAAGGACAAAGGAAGCTAACAACTACAGAAAAGATGAGACAAATGGAAGAGAAGAATGGAAAATCCAGCAACGCACTAAGAGAACTGAGTCATACAGAGAACCTCAGAATAACACGCCTGCTACAACAGCAGATTCGCCGACTTTTTTAGGATCAGACCACATACACAACAGGGAGAAAAACAGACCCCTGAGGCCTCAGAGAGAGACAGGCCCGGACAGACCAACCACTTCTTCAAGAAGAAGACACACCGAGGAAGGAGAGGAGGGGCCAAAGTAAACAAAAACACCAATAAAAAAGATGAAGGAGGGGGGCGGAGCCAGCTATCATGCAGAGAGGACGTGTTTGAACATGGCTCCTGTAATAAATGATAAAAAAATTGTCAAAATTTAGCCAATTCAAGTAAGAAACAAATCACCAGCTATCACATTGAAACCTGGAGAACACAAAGATCACCACTTATGAATCCTAGAGTGCTGCACTCATTGAAGCCGGTGGATTCAGATGCTGCCTTAGCGTTGGACCTGCAGGACGGGAGAGAGGGAGCAACTGTGATCACCTCTCCCACACCATCCGTGTGCCGTAAGCAACCCCTCGCTATCGGAGGGTAAAGTATAACATACCCCGAGATCCGGACTTATGCTTTGTCAGTGGTGGGAGCAATGTAGGCAGGTAGTTCGCCTAGGAGATACGGGCCCCCTGCACTGACTGCTACATTGTGTGTGCCATGCCCCTAGATAGATTTTACTGCAGTGCATGTATACTCTCCGGGAAAACCCTGCTGAAAAAGTATCAGAGCCAGGACCAGGGGAAGATGCTGAATCGGCACCATTGACCAGATACTATGCGGCTTCCTAACCTACAGTAACCACTACTTACAAGGACCTGGTGCATACCAAATAGGAGGGTGCTGGAGAAGTGCGAAGTGGCGCGAATAGCCGCCATCTTTGTGCTGCGGCCTACAAAGAAGACCTGGAGGTACTTGTTTCCAGCCCTCGCCACTCACTCACTCATTACCGAAGAGAATGGGAGATATAGATCTCCACCAATTCAGCTCCGGGTACTGCCCAACTTGCCTCCTTGCGCCTGCAGTTACTTACACTGCCGGGACTTCCAGGACAGCAGCAGACATAGGAGCTCCGGAACAACACGGAGCCGGATATTGGCGCTTCTGCAAAAACTTTCCAAATCGCATGGAAGTGCCTGGTGGCTCAGATAATTTTCTCTTATAACAATACTCCGGTTGGTGTCTTACCCTATGTACAATTTGAATGGCAATCAGTTACTCTATAAAGAGTTAATTTGGCGCTGTAGCGCATAATGTGCACAACATTGACATTCTTCTTAGTTTTGTGCTACATGTACTAGATATTGATTACAGCAAACTGCATCTTTGTAAACAATAACAAAATACTGATATCCATACTGATCATTGGCCATGATTGTTATGGGTGTTATCGCCATTTTAGCAATAGAGAAGGTTAGGTATAAGGTGCCTTGCTTTATTTGTTAGGGTCCCTTATGCATTCATATATCACTAATGGGTTTTATGTGAACAAAAGAAACAGTGGTATAGAAGTTGTTGTAGATGCTTTAGTACCATGCTTAATGTGTAGAGACTAACCTCCTTTTACTGTTGCTGCCTGCATCTCAAAGATGCTGACACAGGGTGAGGTGCCCAGCTATTTCACATTACATTAACTGTAATTTCCATAGTACATTACGCTCATTTTATTCATTTATACTTACCTATGTTCTAAGTATACTATAACATATGGTTCCTTAATGTTGTTTTCCTACACTATTTGATCTATTGTAGATATTGCCTGCCTGGATAATCTTAAATTGCTTTTCCATACGAGGGCCAGAGCTAAAGTAAGCTATAGAATTTCCTTATATATATCTTTGAACAGTGTGTTTCTCTTATGATAAAACCTATATAGCCATTTTTACCTATTTATGCTCTCACTTTACATCCAAAAGTATTAATGCAGTTTTCACCTTAAGATATAAAGCAAAAGTTTTTCTTTCTTTCAAGTATCTACATTTTGCATAGAATTATTAGATGGGTGCACTCTCTTTTTTCCAGCAGTCACTAAACTTAGGAATATGCTATGTTCATCTTTAGCACAACATCATAGATTTTGTTTAGGGTATTAGAAGAAATCTGCCAACTTGACTTATCCATAATATTTGCTAACACCAATGTTGACGCTTATTACTAGGTACTGTGTGTGCTAGGTACTGTGAACGTTTGGTTCTATATATATTAGGTGCTGTGTGCTAGGGTCAGTGTGTTCTAGGTACAATGTGTGCTAGGTACAGTGTGTGCTAGGTACAGTGTGTGCTAGGTACAGTGCGTGCTGGGTACTGTGTGTTCTGGATACTATGTGTACAGTATGTGCTAGGTTGGTGTGCGCTGGGTATCAAGTGTGCTAGGTACAATGAGTGTTAGGTTCAACGTGCGCTAGGTATAATGTGCGCTGGGTATAGTGTACCGTGTGTGCTAGGTATTGTGTGTGCTAGGTATTGTGTGTGCTAGGTACAATGTGTGCTAGGTACAATGTGTGCTAGGTACAATGTGTGCTAGGTACAATGTTTGCTAGGTACAATGTTTGCTAGGTTCAATGTGTACTAGGTACTGCATGTGCCGGGCAAGGGGGGTGACTGGTACGGCGTGTGCTAGGTACATTGTGTTCTAGGTACCGTGTGAGCTAGGTGCCGTCTGTGCTAGGTACCGTGCGTACTAGGTGCCGTGTGTGCTAGGTTCCGTGTGTGCTAGGTGCAATGTGTGCTAGGTACAATGTGTGCTAGGTACAATGTGTGCTAGATACAATGTGTGCTAGGTACAATGTGTGCTAGGTACAGTGTGTGCTAGGTACAATGTGTGCTAGGTACAATGTGTGCTAGGTTCAGTGTGTGCTAGGTACTGCATGTGCCAGGCAAGGGGAGTGCTGGGTACGGCGTGTGCTAGGTACGGCGTGAGCTAGGTACAATGTGTGCTAGGTGCCGTGTGTGCTAGGTGCCGTGTGTGCTAGGTACCGCGTGTGCTAGGTACCGCGTGTGCTAGGTACAATGTGTGCTAGGTACAGTGTGTGCTAGGTACAGTGTGTGCTAGGTACAGTGTGTGCTAGGTACAATGTGTGCTAGGTACAGTGTGTGCTAGGTACAATGTGTGTTAGGTACAATGTGTGCTAGGTACAATAAGTGCTAGGTACAGTGTGTGCTAGGTACAGTGTGTGCTAGGTACAGTGTATGCTAGGTTCAATGGGTGCTAGGTACTGCATGTGCCAGGCAAGGGGGGTGCCTGGTTCGGCGTGTGCTAGGTACGGCGTGAGCTATGTACCGTGTGTGCTAGGTACCGTGTGTTTAGGTACAAAGGGTGCTAGGTCCAATGTGTGCTAGGTACAATGTGTGCTAGGTACGGCATGGGCTAGGTACAATGTGTGCTAGGTACAATGTGTGCTAGGTACAATATGTGCTAGGTACAATGTGTGCTAGGTACAATGTGTGTTAGGCACAATGTTTGCTAGGTACAATGTGTGCTAGGTACAATGTGTGCTGGGTCCAATGTGTGCTGGGTCCAATGTGTGCTGGGTCCAATGTGTGCTGGGTCCAATGTGTGCTGGGTCCAATGTGTGCTAAGTCCAATGTGTGCTAGGTACAATGTGTGCTAGGTACGGCATGGGCTAGGTACGGTTTGAACGAAGTACCGTGGGTGCTAGGTACAGTGTGTGCTAGGTGCAGAGCGCATTAGATGCAATGAGTGCTGGCTATGGTGAATGCTTGGTTCATTGTGTGCTGGGTACTGTGTGTGCTAGGCTAGGTGGGTGCTGGGTGCTGTGTGTGCTGAGCATAGTGTGAGCTAGGTACAGTAGGTTCCAGGTACTATGCGTGTTGGGTACAATGGGTGCTAGGTATGAGGTGTGCTAGGTACAATGTTTGCTAGGTTCAATGTGTACTAGGTACTGCATGTGCCGGGCAAGGGGGGTGACTGGTACGGCGTGTGCTAGGTACAATGTGTGCTAGGTACCGTGTGAGCTAGGTGCCGTCTGTGCTAGGTACTGTGGGTACTAGGTGCCGCGTGTGCTAGGTTCCATGTGTGCTAGGTTCAATGTGTGCTAGGTACAATGTGTGCTAGGTACAATATGTGCTAGGTACAATGTGTGCTAGGTACAATGTGTGCTAGGTACAATGTGTGCTAGGTACAGTGTGTGCTAGGTACAATGTGTGCTAGGTACAGTGTGTGCTAGGTTCAGTGTGTGCTAGGTACTGCATGTGCCAGGCAAGGGGAGTGCTGGGTACGGCGCGTGCTAGGTACGGCGTGAGCTAGGTACAATGTGTGCTAGGTGCTGTGTGTGCTAGGTGCCGTGTGTGCTAGGTACCGCGTGTGCTAGGTACCGCGTGTGCTAGGTACAATGTGTGCTAGGTACAGTGTGTGCTAGGTACAGTGTGTGCTAGGTACAATGTGTGCTAGGTACAGTGTGTGCTAGGTACAGTGTGTGCTAGGTTCAGTGTGTGCTAGGTACTGCATGTGCCAGGCAAGGGGAGTGCTGGGTACGGCGTGTGCTAGGTACGGCGTGAGCTAGGTACAATGTTTGCTAGGTGCCGTGTGTGCTAGGTGCCATGTGTGCTAGGTGCCGTGTGTGCTAGGTGCCGCGTGTGCTAGGTACCGTATGTGCTAGGTACAATGTGTGCTAGGTACAATGTGTGCTAGGTACAGTATGTGCTAGGTACAGTGTGTGCTAGGTACAATGTGTGCTAGGTACAATGTGTGCTAGGTACAATAAGTGCTAGGTACAGTGTGTGCTAGGTACAGTGTGTGCTAGGTACAGTGTGTGCTAGGTTCAATGGGTGCTAGGTACTGCATGTGCCAGGCAAGGGGGGTGCCTGGTTCGGCGTGTGCTAGGTACGGCGTGAGCTATGTACCGTGTGTGCTAGGTACCGTGTGTTTAGGTACAAAGGGTACTAGGTCCAATGTGTGCTAGGTACAATGTGTGCTAGGTACAATGTGTGCTAGGTACGGCATGGGCTAGGTACAATGTGTGCTAGGTACAATGTGTGCTAGGTACAATGTGTGTTAGGCACAATGTGTGCTAGGTACAATGTGTGCTAGGTACAATGTGTGCTAGGTCCAATGTGTGCTAGGTCCAATGTGTGCTGGGTCCAATGTGTGCTAGGTTCAATGTGTGCTAGGTACAATGTGTGCTAGGTACGGCATGGGCTAGGTACGGTTCGAACGAAGTACCGTGGGTGCTAGATACAGTGTGTGCTAGGTGCAGAGCGCATTAGATGCAATGAGTGCTGGCTACGGTGAATGCTTGGTTCATTGTGTGCTGGGTACTGTGTGTGCTAGGCTAGGTGGGTGCTGGGTGCTGTGTGTGCTGAGCATTGTGTGAGCTAGGTACAGTAGGTTCCAGGTACTATGCGTGTTGGGTACAATGGGTGCTAGGTATGAGGTGTGCCAGATACAGGGTATGCTGGGTACAATTCAGGTTAAGTACAGTGTGTACTAGGTATATTATGTGCTGGGAACTGTGTGCGCTGGGTATGGTTTATGCTAAATACAATGAGCGAAGTATAGTGAATGTGTGCTAGGTACGGCATGTACTAGGTGTAATGAGGGCCAGGTGTAGTGGGTGTTTAGCTCAATAAGTGCTGAGTAGAGTATATACTAGATACAGGGTGCATGTTACTTGTCTCTGGATTTAAATCTAATCTATAATTATCACCCCTCCCCCCCCCCTTATTTCTAGAGCCCACACTAGGGTTCCACCTTGGTGAATTATTTTCACCACATATCCCTGCAATTTATTTGTGATATATCAATGTTTGAACAATTATTGCAACCGGACCTGCGTGTCCGATCCTTTTGTTTGTGTATGTTTGAACAGGGGACCTGTGTGTCCCCAAGTGTTACCTTTCTCTGTAATTTATCTACGATATATCAATGTCTGAACAGCTATTGCAACCGGACCTGCGTGTCCGATCCTTTTGTTTGTGAATGCTAGATCAGGGGTCCTGCGAGTCCCCAAATGTTACCTCTTATTCTAAAACCAAATAAAAATTCATTTCAAAAAAAAAAAAAAAAAAGTATTTGAAATGATTTAATACTTCTGGATTTGTCAGGGAGTTGCATACAAGCTAGTTTATTTCGAATATGGATTTGGTATTAATATTTCTCTGTACTTTCACAAAAAAATACAAATGTACAAGTTAAACAAATCCTACTATAAAAATTGGTCAGTTTGGCATAAAGTTCAGAGATATATTGATGTCATTTTTGTAAATGAAGTAGTCTGGCTTTAATGTTGCCCTTTGCCAAATCCACCAGTATTTTATTGTTTTGCAAAAATGTATAAGAATCCAATTATTGAATTTAATGTTGTAACTCTACGTGCGTATTCACAATTTAATATCTATTGCACACAATAAATAGCACCCTTAATGTGTTATTAGTACTAATGGCATATGATTTTTAATAATGGGTGGGCTAAAAATCAAAATTTGTAAAATAATATAAAATGTATGAATTTTAAATTGTAATTGAATTTCTAAATATTGTGTAAATGTAACCAAATGCATCAGTATCTATATATATATTTTTAGAAAAGCATATAGATATGATCATTTGTTGATGTTTGGTTGATGCACATATATACCGTGTTTTATTGCCTCACCCATGTGCATAATTAATTAAAAAAAAAATATTGATGTGAAAAAAAAAAAAAAAAAAAAAAAAAAAGATGAAGGAATAACCACGGATAACACCGAAGGTATATTCAATCTAAGTTCGCACACCTTGACAAAAGAAGAAAACTCCGTGCTCAAATACGGCCTCTCATTTGCTCCTACTAGGAGCCTGAACAAATTTCAAACTTTCATCAACACGAAAGAATTTATTCGGAAACTTACATTGAAAAGGTTTTTTGTCAAATCAGCATTGGAAAGGACAACATGGACACCACAGGAACATAATGATGACTATAGACATACAAGTCTGAGACCGAAATCATCCTTTTTTCCCTTAAGCAGTAAGGGGGCCTCTATAGAGGCATTTGAAACTATAGTCTGCAAAGAAATTAAGGAGCTACAATCTAAAAAATTAAAACTGAGGACACAGAATCTATCCCGTCAACAAATAAAGACGATCAAAACACTGGAAGATAACCACAAATTAATTATCAAACCAGCAGACAAAGGGGGAGGAATTGTCGTGATGGATCGAACTGACTACAGGCTTGAATGCGCTAGGATACTAAGCGACCAAGGAACTTATCGCCAGCTGCCCTCGAATCCGATAGGGGCTTACAAGAAGGAATTGCTACTGATTTTGGACAAAGCTAAAGAACAGGGAATACTAAACAAAAAAGAATACGACTACATCAATATAGATCATCCAATAACACCGGTCATCTATCATCTACCTAAGATTCATAAATCTCTACAGAAGCCACCAGGAAGACCGATTATTTCGGGAATTGGTTCCCTGAGTAGTAATCTTTCTGAATACATAGATCTCAACCTCCAGAGATATGTAAAACAGTTACCCTCATATCTCAAGGACTCAACTCAGGTTCTGAACCTTTTGGAAGAAACACCATGGGAGGACGGCTATATCCTAGCGACATGTGATGTGATGTCATTATATACATGCATCCCACACAAGGATGGGCTGGAAGCAGTTAAATTCTTTCTGGATAAAGATCCTGAAATCCCGGATGACCAAAAAACATTTATCCTAGATGGAATCCAATATATATTGACTCATAACTATTTCCATGACGAAGGAAAATACTACCAACAAATTTGTGGCACGGCTATGGGGACCAGGTTCGCGCCCAGCTATGCGAACTTGTACATGGGCAAGTGGGAAAACATCTTCTGGGAGTCTTGCCCAGCGGACGCGGACCTGGTCCTATACCGTCGCTACATAGATGACATCATCATCATCTGGAGAGGTACTCAGGAAGATCTGGACTACACCATTAAAGTTATGAATAACAGCACAGACAATCTAAGGTTTACTCACACCTGGAGTACCACTGAACTCATCTTCCTGGACCTTAAAATCGAAATAAAAGAGGGTAAAATTGAAACATCTACACATTTTAAAAATGTTGACAGTAACAACTACATACATAGTATGAGTTGCCACCACAAGAGCTGGAAAAACAACATCCCCAAGGGTCAATTGGTAAGGATTAAGAAGAACTGCTCTACAGAAGATAAATGGGAAGAGCAGGCCAAAGTCATCAAAAGAAAATTTCTGGAAAGGGGATATGATGAGAGTATGCTGGATCAAAAAATTCAAGAAATTGATAATACAGAAAGGAAGGAACTTTTGAAATACAAAAGGAGAACATCTCCGGTGGAAAATGACTGTATCAATGTAGCCATGATCACGGAATACAGCGAGAATAAGGACATTATCGAAAAAATATTCCAGAAGCATTGGTCACTCCTAAAAGATGATGACCTAATTGGTGACAAACTACCACAGAAACCAAAGTTCGTATACCGAAAAACCAAGAATTTGAAGAGTCGACTAGCCCCAACTATAGAGAAGAAGAAGAAGAAAGGGGTAACGGACACATTTGGAAAAGAAGTGAAAGGATTCTTTCCATGTCTATTATGTAAGGCTTGCAAATGTGGCAAGAAATCCAACACGCTTTGCAGCTTCACAACTAAAGAAGAATACAAAGTGAAAGAGTTAATTAGATGTCAAGACAGTGGAGTGATATACGTGCTACAGTGTTCATGTGGTCTTCAATACGTGGGCCAGACGTCAAGAATCCTAAAAGACCGGATACGCGAACACATACTACTGATAGAGAAGTTGAATATGGACACAGCCCTGTACAGACATTTTTCAACCAAACATAAGGGAAACATCAAAGAATTAACCTATATGGGCATCCAGAAAATTGGAAAAGATTGGAGAGGTGGAAACTACACAAAAAAACTATTATCCGCAGAATCAAAGTGGATCTTTAATCTAGACTGTCTCCACCCAAAAGGATTGAACAATAAGGAAGACTTGTCTCATCTGATCTAATTATGTCCAGACTGAGAATATATATGAATATATATATATATATATATATATATATATATATATATATGTATGTATATCCCTCTCCTCTTCTAAATGGGCCCAATGAAAATTAAAATTAAAATTAAAATTATGATTATCTCCCCTCTGGGTATAAGTCTTTATTGAAGAAATATATTAGCAAGCATTGAAGAAATAAATTACATCTATATGAGCAAGCAGCCTCTATATAAAAGAATTAGAGGCTAGCAAAAAGATCTAGAACATACATAGAACGGTTCCTTTAACATACTCTATCTATATGTACGTGATTCCTTCCCATTTCCCCTTCCTTAGTTTAACAATTTACGGCAGTTTCACATTTAAGTATCTAAAGATACATTGCAGCCAAGGATACTCTAGCCGTCTCTCTAAAAATTCAATAAAAATTCAATAATTCCTCTAGAAATCGCAATCCAATAGTCTCTTTGCATTCTAAGCTTCAAAAGCAAAGTAAGAATAGACAATCCACGAGGATAGACAGCGAGATGTCCGTACTATCACTAATAGAGAACATACAACCATCTCATCCCTACATCGTAGTTACCCTCAACCCCAAAAAAATTAAAATGTATCAACTCCTAATTTAGAGTTTAAATATCAAGGGAAAGTTTTAGACCAACTTTCGATTTCACACTGTACAAACACATTATCAAATCTATAATTGATAAAATAATCATTGTCAAAACTCGTCCAGATATTATATAAACATCATCTTTCTGTCATGACCACAAACCCCCATTCACCCATCTATTTAAAAGTTAAAGCACACATATCTAAAAGTTAAAGCACACAAGTTAAGAAACAAACTTTTTTCTTAATCTTAGCGTGTATCCACTTAACAAATGGAGCAACTATGAATAGCAACTATAGTAACGCAATATGTAGGTAAAGAATATCTTTCATAGTTTTTTTAACCTAAAAGGCATACTTATAGAACAAGTGGAATAAAACCGGTAAACTATTATAATAGCAATTAGCTATGGATGAATGTTCACATATACAACACAAAGGAACACATCAATATAGACTATATTGTTAAATAAACTAACAATTCACTATAGGAGAAATTTCACATACACAATAGAAAGGATTAATCTAACACAGAAAAAATTACGCAGACATAGGCAAATAATATAAAGTTTTTATTTGATGAACACAAGGCAATACTGATAAGATCTAACCCCACCCTGAAATATATGAGAAACGTATACGAAAACGTAAAAGGTGATTTATTAACATTCGTAATTTATACAATTTTAGAAATTCAATCTCCGCCAGTTATCGCAATCTGTTAGGAATAACGTCAGCAAGTATCTATTCCCAATAGGCAGAATTAGAGATACCAGTTGAACTTCCCCTCTTCTTACACAAACTACACTCTTTGCTGATAGGGCCATATTAGTTAAACCAATCACCAGTGTAAACTAGTGGTGACGTCACATCCAATGGGGTCTTCCGGATATCGGAACTAAAACTAATAGATATAAGAGATTGAAATAAACGGATCCTGATCAATCACGATTATATAACAAAATAATTACAAATAATAATAAAAGTTCGACCAGAATTTTGGTCTCTAACAGTGAAATTTAGGCACGATTTGGCCAGTTATCCCTAACCGGAAGTGACGTAATCAAGCAAACGGAGGTTAAGAAAGAGTAAAATACCCCAAGGGTGCCCCAAACAAACCCCTTATGGCATTATATAAGATTATATACTACTAGATATATAAGACATCACTTACATAAAATAAGTATATATATATAGAAACAACTATCACAACGAAAAACCGGAAGTCACAGATAATTGGCACTTCCGGTCACGGATTGGAGTTCTCTATATAAGGCCCAAACTACCAGCTTACCATTAGTCTTGATAAAGGCCTAGACAAGGCCGAAACGCGTAGACCTGGTAAGCTATATTCCACTAGGAGGGTACGATTGAAAAATTATCTACACATTGTATCTATTTTTTTCCCCACAGGTTTTTATCGATCGGCATATTTGTTTGTTACTTCTAGCAAATTGTTTTTACTTTCAGCTTGGAGCTCAGTCTCCACAGAGCACTGTTTTTTATCATTTTATTTCTTGCAACGTTTTTCCAACATTTTTCTTTTTAACTTGATACACACATCACGTGTTTTCTGGATATTTGCCACACAGAAGTGATTTCTCTCGCACAGGAGCGAGTTTTTGTTTTCAACTGAATTGACTTCCATTTTTATTTTTATTTTTGCACAGGAATATTATTATATTTTTTTTTGTTCACAGGACTGTCTATTTACTACCATCATTTTTTGCTCACAGGACTGTTTGCTGATTGTTTTTTTCACAGGATTGATTTTTTGTTATTGATTTTTTGTTATTGTCTTTTAAGACACAATGTTCACTATTTGACTTTGCATCACAACCACAGTGTAGAGCAGATGCTCACACACACCATCACACCAAATTGTTTAAAACACATATTGTTGAATATTGTATATCCATACCCTGCTTAAAGTTTAAGATTATAGATTAATGTTTTTTTAATTTAATTTTTTTAGCGTGGATCCATGCGTCTCTGATAGATTTTAATCACCATATTATTGTTTTAAATTGTCTTACCAAGTTTTTAACTACTAGACTGTATATAAGAGAAGAATTGTCTTGAATAAATATTGATATACTTTAACCTTAGCCTCCATTTGTTGGCGCCTGGATACACTATTCTCATTTGATTATATCTAGGTGGCAGCTAGGTACCACCATCATCCGGGCACACAAGGTATAGTTGGCGCTGAGATATACGTACACTCATCTATTGTTTATTCCTAGCTTAATTTCAGCCGCCACTCTCTCTATCACATAGATATGGAGTCTTTAGCCACACTCCGACAAGATGTATCGATTGATGTAAATAAGCAGACAAAAATGATCAGCATTGAATTAGAAGAGGATGAAACTATAGATATCCAGTCCATTTTTAGGGAATTAGAAAAACTTCTAATCTCAGAGGTGAAGTATAAGGCCGAGATTTCATTTTTGAAAAAATGCCTTGAATTGGATATTATTCCAAAAGGGTTCTTGACACACAAAGAATGTGCATTCCCATTATCTGACCCAATTTCTGAAAAATGGAAATCTGTTTTAATTAACACATCCAGACAGCTAATAAAACTTATAATAGAATATAGAGAATCCTTGGCATCACACATGGATTCAAAGATCAAAGAGAATGAGGAAATTCTGATTAATCTAGAACATTCTGGACACGAACCAATAGACATAACAGAAAGGAAAGAGAACCTATTTAAGAAGGTCAAAAAAACTAGAGATGATATCATACAGAAAAAAACTAAAAAACTTTTAAGAGAGTTGGAAAACAAAGAGATCATAAATGATGTAAATAAAACCTCCACGGTAGAAGAGAATATAAATTCTAAGATGGAGAGTGAGGCAACAGATATGGCCACACACACTAAACGTAACAATGACTATCAACTAGATACTAGATATGAACATGAACCTAGGAGACAAACAAATAGATATAACAGAACCACAAACCAATATCACAATAGACCCTATAGAAGAGACCACACCCAACCGAATTACCATACTCAAAGAACCTATGTTAACAATAGGCCAAGACCACACTATGACAATAGATGGCAAAATAACAATTACCGGCGAGAGTACGAAAATGAAAGGGAATATATAAGGGGGGAGGAATATACACCTAGAAGAAGGAGAGAAAATTGGCATAATAGATGGGATTATACTCAGGACAGATCATATAAAAGGGGAGATTATGATTACCGACACTCACCTAAACGACAATACTATGAGGGGAGATCGAATAATTATAGACAAAACAAATTCGAATACAGCTACAGCAACAAGAGGGGGTACCATACCTCTGAAGGGAATGACAGAAGAGATGATATGCATCACACTAACACCAATATGCATAGGACACCAAGGACAAAGGAAGCTAACAACTACAGAAAAGATGAGACAAATGGAAGAGAAGAATGGAAAATCCAGCAACGCACTAAGAGAACTGAGTCATACAGAGAACCTCAGAATAACACGCCTGCTACAACAGCAGATTCGCCGACTTTTTTAGGATCAGACCACATACACAACAGGGAGAAAAACAGACCCCTGAGGCCTCAGAGAGAGACAGGCCCGGACAGACCAACCACTTCTTCAAGAAGAAGACACACCGAGGAAGGAGAGGAGGGGCCAAAGTAAACAAAAACACCAATAAAAAAGATGAAGGAATAACCACGGATAACACCGAAGGTATATTCAATCTAAGTTCGCACACCTTGACAAAAGAAGAAAACTCCGTGCTCAAATACGGCCTCTCATTTGCTCCTACTAGGAGCCTGAACAAATTTCAAACTTTCATCAACACGAAAGAATTTATTTGGAAACTTACATTGAAAAGGTTTTTTGTCAAATCAGCATTGGAAAGGACAACATGGACACCACAGGAACATAATGATGACTATAGACATACAAGTCTGAGACCGAAATCATCCTTTTTTCCCTTAAGCAGTAAGGGGGCCTCTATAGAGGCATTTGAAACTATAGTCTGCAAAGAAATTAAGGAGCTACAATCTAAAAAATTAAAACTGAGGACACAGAATCTATCCCGTCAACAAATAAAGACGATCAAAACACTGGAAGATAACCACAAATTAATTATCAAACCAGCAGACAAAGGGGGAGGAATTGTCGTGATGGATCGAACTGACTACAGGCTTGAATGCGCTAGGATACTAAGCGACCAAGGAACTTATCGCCAGCTGCCCTCGAATCCGATAGGGGCTTACAAGAAGGAATTGCTACTGATTTTGGACAAAGCTAAAGAACAGGGAATACTAAACAAAAAAGAATACGACTACATCAATATAGATCATCCAATAACACCGGTCATCTATCATCTACCTAAGATTCATAAATCTCTACAGAAGCCACCAGGAAGACCGATTATTTCGGGAATTGGTTCCCTGAGTAGTAATCTTTCTGAATACATAGATCTCAACCTCCAGAGATATGTAAAACAGTTACCCTCATATCTCAAGGACTCAACTCAGGTTCTGAACCTTTTGGAAGAAACACCATGGGAGGACGGCTATATCCTAGCGACATGTGATGTGATGTCATTATATACATGCATCCCACACAAGGATGGGCTGGAAGCAGTTAAATTCTTTCTGGATAAAGATCCTGAAATCCCGGATGACCAAAAAACATTTATCCTAGATGGAATCCAATATATATTGACTCATAACTATTTCCATGACGAAGGAAAATACTACCAACAAATTTGTGGCACGGCTATGGGGACCAGGTTCGCGCCCAGCTATGCGAACTTGTACATGGGCAAGTGGGAAAACATCTTCTGGGAGTCTTGCCCAGCGGACGCGGACCTGGTCCTATACCGTCGCTACATAGATGACATCATCATCATCTGGAGAGGTACTCAGGAAGATCTGGACTACACCATTAAAGTTATGAATAACAGCACAGACAATCTAAGGTTTACTCACACCTGGAGTACCACTGAACTCATCTTCCTGGACCTTAAAATCGAAATAAAAGAGGGTAAAATTGAAACATCTACACATTTTAAAAATGTTGACAGTAACAACTACATACATAGTATGAGTTGCCACCACAAGAGCTGGAAAAACAACATCCCCAAGGGTCAATTGGTAAGGATTAAGAAGAACTGCTCTACAGAAGATAAATGGGAAGAGCAGGCCAAAGTCATCAAAAGAAAATTTCTGGAAAGGGGATATGATGAGAGTATGCTGGATCAAAAAATTCAAGAAATTGATAATACAGAAAGGAAGGAACTTTTGAAATACAAAAGGAGAACATCTCCGGTGGAAAATGACTGTATCAATGTAGCCATGATCACGGAATACAGCGAGAATAAGGACATTATCGAAAAAATATTCCAGAAGCATTGGTCACTCCTAAAAGATGATGACCTAATTGGTGACAAACTACCACAGAAACCAAAGTTCGTATACCGAAAAACCAAGAATTTGAAGAGTCGACTAGCCCCAACTATAGAGAAGAAGAAGAAGAAAGGGGTAACGGACACATTTGGAAAAGAAGTGAAAGGATTCTTTCCATGTCTATTATGTAAGGCTTGCAAATGTGGCAAGAAATCCAACACGCTTTGCAGCTTCACAACTAAAGAAGAATACAAAGTGAAAGAGTTAATTAGATGTCAAGACAGTGGAGTGATATACGTGCTACAGTGTTCATGTGGTCTTCAATACGTGGGCCAGACGTCAAGAATCCTAAAAGACCGGATACGCGAACACATACTACTGATAGAGAAGTTGAATATGGACACAGCCCTGTACAGACATTTTTCAACCAAACATAAGGGAAACATCAAAGAATTAACCTATATGGGCATCCAGAAAATTGGAAAAGATTGGAGAGGTGGAAACTACACAAAAAAACTATTATCCGCAGAATCAAAGTGGATCTTTAATCTAGACTGTCTCCACCCAAAAGGATTGAACAATAAGGAAGACTTGTCTCATCTGATCTAATTATGTCCAGACTGAGAATATATATGAATATATATATATATATCTATATATATATATATGTATGTATGTATATCCCTCTCCTCTTCTAAATGGGCCCAATGAAAATTAAAATTAAAATTAAAATTATGATTATCTCCCCTCTGGGTATAAGTCTTTATTGAAGAAATATATTAGCAAGCATTGAAGAAATAAATTACATCTATATGAGCAAGCAGCCTCTATATAAAAGAATTAGAGGCTAGCAAAAAGATCTAGAACATACATAGAACGGTTCCTTTAACATACTCTATCTATATGTACGTGATTCCTTCCCATTTCCCCTTCCTTAGTTTAACAATTTACGGCAGTTTCACATTTAAGTATCTAAAGATACATTGCAGCCAAGGATACTCTAGCCGTCTCTCTAAAAATTCAATAAAAATTCAATAAAAATTCAATAATTCCTCTAGAAATCGCAATCCAATAGTCTCTTTGCATTCTAAGCTTCAAAAGCAAAGTAAGAATAGACAATCCACGAGGATAGACAGCGAGATGTCCGTACTATCACTAATAGAGAACATACAACCATCTCATCCCTACATCGTAGTTACCCTCAACCCCAAAAAAATTAAAATGTATCAACTCCTAATTTAGAGTTTAAATATCAAGGGAAAGTTTTAGACCAACTTTCGATTTCACACTGTACAAACACATTATCAAATCTATAATTGATAAAATAATCATTGTCAAAACTCGTCCAGATATTATATAAACATCATCTTTCTGTCATGACCACAAACCCCCATTCACCCATCTATTTAAAAGTTAAAGCACACATATCTAAAAGTTAAAGCACACAAGTTAAGAAACGAACTTTTTTCTTAATCTTAGCGTGTATCCACTTAACAAATGGAGCAACTATGAATAGCAACTATAGTAACGCAATATGTAGGTAAAGAATATCTTTCATAGTTTTTTTAACCTAAAAGGCATACTTATAGAACAAGTGGAATAAAACCGCTAAACTATTATAATAGCAATTAGCTATGGATGAATGTTCACATATACAACACAAAGGAACACATCAATATAGACTATATTGTTAAATAAACTAACAATTCACTATAGGAGAAATTTCACATACACAATAGAAAGGATTAATCTAACACAGAAAAAATTACGCAGACATAGGCAAATAATATAAAGTTTTTATTTGATGAACACAAGGCAATACTGATAAGATCTAACCCCACCCTGAAATATATGAGAAACGTATACGAAAACGTAAAAGGTGATTTATTAACATTCGTAATTTATACAATTTTAGAAATTCAATCTCCGCCAGTTATCGCAATCTGTTAGGAATAACGTCAGCAAGTATCTATTCCCAATAGGCAGAATTAGAGATACCAGTTGAACTTCCCCTCTTCTTACACAAACTACACTCTTTGCTGATAGGGCCATATTAGTTAAACCAATCACCAGTGTAAACTAGTGGTGACGTCACATCCAATGGGGTCTTCCGGATATCGGAACTAAAACTAATAGATATAAGAGATTGAAATAAACGGATCCTGATCAATCACGATTATATAACAAAATAATTACAAATAATAATAAAAGTTCGACCAGAATTTTGGTCTCTAACAGTGAAATTTAGGCACGATTTGGCCAGTTATCCCTAACCGGAAGTGACGTAATCAAGCAAACGGAGGTTAAGAAAGAGTAAAATACCCCAAGGGTGCCCCAAACAAACCCCTTATGGCATTATATAAGATTATATACTACTAGATATATAAGACATCACTTACATAAAATAAGTATATATATATATATATAGAAACAACTATCACAACGAAAAACCGGAAGTCACAGATAATTGGCACTTCCGGTCACGGATTGGAGTTCTCTATATAAGGCCCAAACTACCAGCTTACCATTAGTCTTGATAAAGGCCTAGACAAGGCCGAAACGCGTAGACCTGGTAAGCTATATTCCACTAGGAGGGTACGATTGAAAAATTATCTACACATTGTATCTATTTTTTTCCCCACAGGTTTTTATCGATCGGCATATTTGTTTGTTACTTCTAGCAAATTGTTTTTACTTTCAGCTTGGAGCTCAGTCTCCACAGAGCACTGTTTTTTATCATTTTATTTCTTGCAACGTTTTTCCAACATTTTTCTTTTTAACTTGATACACACATCACGTGTTTTCTGGATATTTGCCACACAGAAGTGATTTCTCTCGCACAGGAGCGAGTTTTTGTTTTCAACTGAATTGACTTCCATTTTTATTTTTATTTTTGCACAGGAATATTATTATATTTTTTTTGTTCACAGGACTGTCTATTTACTACCATCATTTTTTGCTCACAGGACTGTTTGCTGATTGTTTTTTTCACAGGATTGATTTTTTGTTATTGATTTTTTGTTATTGTCTTTTAAGACACAATGTTCACTATTTGACTTTGCATCACAACCACAGTGTAGAGCAGATGCTCACACACACCATCACACCAAATTGTTTAAAACACATATTGTTGAATATTGTATATCCATACCCTGCTTAAAGTTTAAGATTATAGATTAATGTTTTTTTAATTTAATTTTTTTAGCGTGGATCCATGCGTCTCTGATAGATTTTAATCACCATATTATTGTTTTAAATTGTCTTACCAAGTTTTTAACTACTAGACTGTATATAAGAGAAGAATTGTCTTGAATAAATATTGATATACTTTAACCTTAGCCTCCATTTGTTGGCGCCTGGATACACTATTCTCATTTGATTATATCTAGGTGGCAGCTAGGTACCACCATCATCCGGGCACACAAGGTATAGTTGGCGCTGAGATATACGTACACTCATCTATTGTTTATTCCTAGCTTAATTTCAGCCGCCACTCTCTCTATCACATAGATATGGAGTCTTTAGCCACACTCCGACAAGATGTATCGATTGATGTAAATAAGCAGACAAAAATGATCAGCATTGAATTAGAAGAGGATGAAACTATAGATATCCAGTCCATTTTTAGGGAATTAGAAAAACTTCTAATCTCAGAGGTGAAGTATAAGGCCGAGATTTCATTTTTGAAAAAATGCCTTGAATTGGATATTATTCCAAAAGGACTCTTGACACACAAAGAATGTGCGTTCCCATTATCTGACCCAATTTCTGAAAAATGGAAATCTGTTTTAATTAACACATCCAGACAGCTAATAAAACTTATAATAGAATATAGAGAATCCTTGGCATCACACATGGATTCAAAGATCAAAGAGAATGAGGAAATTCTGATTAATCTAGAACATTCTGGACACGAACCAATAGACATAACAGAAAGGAAAGAGAACCTATTTAAGAAGGTCAAAAAAACTAGAGATGATATCATACAGAAAAAAACTAAAAAACTTTTAAGAGAGTTGGAAAACAAAGAGATCATAAATGATGTAAATAAAACCTCCACGGTAGAAGAGAATATAAATTCTAAGATGGAGAGTGAGGCAACAGATATGGCCACACACACTAAACGTAACAATGACTATCAACTAGATACTAGATATGAACATGAACCTAGGAGACAAACAAATAGATATAACAGAACCACAAACCAATATCACAATAGACCCTATAGAAGAGACCACACCCAACCGAATTACCATACTCAAAGAACCTATGTTAACAATAGGCCAAGACCACACTATGACAATAGATGGCAAAATAACAATTACCGGCGAGAGTACGAAAATGAAAGGGAATATATAAGGGGGGAGGAATATACACCTAGAAGAAGGAGAGAAAATTGGCATAATAGATGGGATTATACTCAGGACAGATCATATAAAAGGGGAGATTATGATTACCGACACTCACCTAAACGACAATACTATGAGGGGAGATCGAATAATTATAGACAAAACGAATTCGAATACAGCTACAGCAACAAGAGGGGGTACCATACCTCTGAAGGGAATGACAGAAGAGATGATATGCATCACACTAACACCAATATGCATAGGACACCAAGGACAAAGGAAGCTAACAACTACAGAAAAGATGAGACAAATGGAAGAGAAGAATGGAAAATCCAGCAACGCACTAAGAGAACTGAGTCATACAGAGAACCTCAGAATAACACGCCTGCTACAACAGCAGATTCGCCGACTTTTTTAGGATCAGACCACATACACAACAGGGAGAAAAACAGACCCCTGAGGCCTCAGAGAGAGACAGGCCCGGACAGACCAACCACTTCTTCAAGAAGAAGACACACCGAGGAAGGAGAGGAGGGGCCAAAGTAAACAAAAACACCAATAAAAAAGATGAAGGAATAACCACGGATAACACCGAAGGTATATTCAATCTAAGTTCGCACACCTTGACAAAAGAAGAAAACTCCGTGCTCAAATACGGCCTCTCATTTGCTCCTACTAGGAGCCTGAACAAATTTCAAACTTTCATCAACACGAAAGAATTTATTCGGAAACTTACATTGAAAAGGTTTTTTGTCAAATCAGCATTGGAAAGGACAACATGGACACCACAGGAACATAATGATGACTATAGACATACAAGTCTGAGACCGAAATCATCCTTTTTTCCCTTAAGCAGTAAGGGGGCCTCTATAGAGGCATTTGAAACTATAGTCTGCAAAGAAATTAAGGAGCTACAATCTAAAAAATTAAAACTGAGGACACAGAATCTATCCCGTCAACAAATAAAGACGATCAAAACACTGGAAGATAACCACAAATTAATTATCAAACCAGCAGACAAAGGGGGAGGAATTGTCGTGATGGATCGAACTGACTACAGGCTTGAATGCGCTAGGATACTAAGCGACCAAGGAACTTATCGCCAGCTGCCCTCGAATCCGATAGGGGCTTACAAGAAGGAATTGCTACTGATTTTGGACAAAGCTAAAGAACAGGGAATACTAAACAAAAAAGAATACGACTACATCAATATAGATCATCCAATAACACCGGTCATCTATCATCTACCTAAGATTCATAAATCTCTACAGAAGCCACCAGGAAGACCGATTATTTCGGGAATTGGTTCCCTGAGTAGTAATCTTTCTGAATACATAGATCTCAACCTCCAGAGATATGTAAAACAGTTACCCTCATATCTCAAGGACTCAACTCAGGTTCTGAACCTTTTGGAAGAAACACCATGGGAGGACGGCTATATCCTAGCGACATGTGATGTGATGTCATTATATACATGCATCCCACACAAGGATGGGCTGGAAGCAGTTAAATTCTTTCTGGATAAAGATCCTGAAATCCCGGATGACCAAAAAACATTTATCCTAGATGGAATCCAATATATATTGACTCATAACTATTTCCATGACGAAGGAAAATACTACCAACAAATTTGTGGCACGGCTATGGGGACCAGGTTCGCGCCCAGCTATGCGAACTTGTACATGGGCAAGTGGGAAAACATCTTCTGGGAGTCTTGCCCAGCGGACGCGGACCTGGTCCTATACCGTCGCTACATAGATGACATCATCATCATCTGGAGAGGTACTCAGGAAGATCTGGACTACACCATTAAAGTTATGAATAACAGCACAGACAATCTAAGGTTTACTCACACCTGGAGTACCACTGAACTCATCTTCCTGGACCTTAAAATCGAAATAAAAGAGGGTAAAATTGAAACATCTACACATTTTAAAAATGTTGACAGTAACAACTACATACATAGTATGAGTTGCCACCACAAGAGCTGGAAAAACAACATCCCCAAGGGTCAATTGGTAAGGATTAAGAAGAACTGCTCTACAGAAGATAAATGGGAAGAGCAGGCCAAAGTCATCAAAAGAAAATTTCTGGAAAGGGGATATGATGAGAGTATGCTGGATCAAAAAATTCAAGAAATTGATAATACAGAAAGGAAGGAACTTTTGAAATACAAAAGGAGAACATCTCCGGTGGAAAATGACTGTATCAATGTAGCCATGATCACGGAATACAGCGAGAATAAGGACATTATCGAAAAAATATTCCAGAAGCATTGGTCACTCCTAAAAGATGATGACCTAATTGGTGACAAACTACCACAGAAACCAAAGTTCGTATACCGAAAAACCAAGAATTTGAAGAGTCGACTAGCCCCAACTATAGAGAAGAAGAAGAAGAAAGGGGTAACGGACACATTTGGAAAAGAAGTGAAAGGATTCTTTCCATGTCTATTATGTAAGGCTTGCAAATGTGGCAAGAAATCCAACACGCTTTGCAGCTTCACAACTAAAGAAGAATACAAAGTGAAAGAGTTAATTAGATGTCAAGACAGTGGAGTGATATACGTGCTACAGTGTTCATGTGGTCTTCAATACGTGGGCCAGACGTCAAGAATCCTAAAAGACCGGATACGCGAACACATACTACTGATAGAGAAGTTGAATATGGACACAGCCCTGTACAGACATTTTTCAACCAAACATAAGGGAAACATCAAAGAATTAACCTATATGGGCATCCAGAAAATTGGAAAAGATTGGAGAGGTGGAAACTACACAAAAAAACTATTATCCGCAGAATCAAAGTGGATCTTTAATCTAGACTGTCTCCACCCAAAAGGATTGAACAATAAGGAAGACTTGTCTCATCTGATCTAATTATGTCCAGACTGAGAATATATATGAATATATATATATATATATATGTATATCCCTCTCCTCTTCTAAATGGGCCCAATGACAATTAAAATTAAAATTAAAATTATGATTATCTCCCCTCTGGGTATAAGTCTTTATTGAAGAAATATATTAGCAAGCATTGAAGAAATAAATTACATCTATATGAGCAAGCAGCCTCTATATAAAAGAATTAGAGGCTAGCAAAAAGATCTAGAACATACATAGAACGGTTCCTTTAACATACTCTATCTATATGTACGTGATTCCTTCCCATTTCCCCTTCCTTAGTTTAACAATTTACGGCAGTTTCACATTTAAGTATCTAAAGATACATTGCAGCCAAGGATACTCTAGCCGTCTCTCTAAAAATTCAATAAAAATTCAATAATTCCTCTAGAAATCGCAATCCAATAGTCTCTTTGCATTCTAAGCTTCAAAAGCAAAGTAAGAATAGACAATCCACGAGGATAGACAGCGAGATGTCCGTACTATCACTAATAGAGAACATACAACCATCTCATCCCTACATCGTAGTTACCCTCAACCCCAAAAAAATTAAAATGTATCAACTCCTAATTTAGAGTTTAAATATCAAGGGAAAGTTTTAGACCAACTTTCGATTTCACACTGTACAAACACATTATCAAATCTATAATTGATAAAATAATCATTGTCAAAACTCGTCCAGATATTATATAAACATCATCTTTCTGTCATGACCACAAACCCCCATTCACCCATCTATTTAAAAGTTAAAGCACACATATCTAAAAGTTAAAGCACACAAGTTATGAAACAAACTTTTTTCTTAATCTTAGCGTGTATCCACTTAACAAATGGAGCAACTATGAATAGCAACTATAGTAACACAATATGTAGGTAAAGAATATCTTTCATAGTTTTTTTAACCTAAAAGGCATACTTATAGAACAAGTGGAATAAAACCGGTAAACTATTATAATAGCAATTAGCTATGGATGAATGTTCACATATACAACACAAAGGAACACATCAATATAGACTATATTGTTAAATAAACTAACAGTTCACTATAGGAGAAATTTCACATACACAATAGAAAGGATTAATCTAACACAGAAAAAATTACGCAGACATAGGCAAATAATATAAAGTTTTTATTTGATGAACACAAGGCAATACTGATAAGATCTAACCCCACCCTGAAATATATGAGAAACGTATACGAAAACGTAAAAGGTGATTTATTAACATTCGTAATTTATACAATTTTAGAAATTCAATCTCCGCCAGTTATCGCAATCTGTTAGGAATAACGTCAGCAAGTATCTATTCCCAATAGGCAGAATTAGAGATACCAGTTGAACTTCCCCTCTTCTTACACAAACTACACTCTTTGCTGATAGGGCCATATTAGTTAAACCAATCACCAGTGTAAACTAGTGGTGACGTCACATACAATGGGGTCTTCCGGATATCGGAACTAAAACTAATAGATATAAGAGATTGAAATAAACGGATCCTGATCAATCACGATTATATAACAAAATAATTACAAATAATAATAAAAGTTCGACCAGAATTTTGGTCTCTAACAGTGAAATTTAGGCACGATTTGGCCAGTTATCCCTAACCGGAAGTGACGTAATCAAGCAAACGGAGGTTAAGAAAGAGTAAAATACCCCAAGGGTGCCCCAAACAAACCCCTTATGGCATTATATAAGATTATATACTACTAGATATATAAGACATCACTTACATAAAATAAGTATATATATATATATAGAAACAACTATCACAACGAAAAACCGGAAGTCACAGATAATTGGCACTTCCGGTCACGGATTGGAGTTCTCTATATAAGGCCCAAACTACCAGCTTACCATTAGTCTTGATAAAGGCCTAGACAAGGCCGAAACGCGTAGACCTGGTAAGCTATATTCCACTAGGAGGGTACGATTGAAAAATTATCTACACATTGTATCTATTTTTTTCCCCACAGGTTTTTATCGATCGGCATATTTGTTTGTTACTTCTAGCAAATTGTTTTTACTTTCAGCTTGGAGCTCAGTCTCCACAGAGCACTGTTTTTTATCATTTTATTTCTTGCAACGTTTTTCCAACATTTTTCTTTTTAACTTGATACACACATCACGTGTTTTCTGGATATTTGCCACACAGAAGTGATTTCTCTCGCACAGGAGCGAGTTTTTGTTTTCAACTGAATTGACTTCCATTTTTATTTTTATTTTTGCACAGGAATATTATTATATTTTTTTTTTGTTCACAGGACTGTCTATTTACTACCATCATTTTTTGCTCACAGGACTGTTTGCTGATTGTTTTTTTCACAGGATTGATTTTTTGTTATTGATTTTTTGTTATTGTCTTTTAAGACACAATGTTCACTATTTGACTTTGCATCACAACCACAGTGTAGAGCAGATGCTCACACACACCATCACACCAAATTGTTTAAAACACATATTGTTGAATATTGTATATCCATACCCTGCTTAAAGTTTAAGATTATAGATTAATGTTTTTTTAATTTAATTTTTTTAGCGTGGATCCATGCGTCTCTGATAGATTTTAATCACCATATTATTGTTTTAAATTGTCTTACCAAGTTTTTAACTACTAGACTGTATATAAGAGAAGAATTGTCTTGAATAAATATTGATATACTTTAACCTTAGCCTCCATTTGTTGGCGCCTGGATACACTATTCTCATTTGATTATATCTAGGTGGCAGCTAGGTACCACCATCATCCGGGCACACAAGGTATAGTTGGCGCTGAGATATACGTACACTCATCTATTGTTTATTCCTAGCTTAATTTCAGCCGCCACTCTCTCTATCACATAGATATGGAGTCTTTAGCCACACTCCGACAAGATGTATCGATTGATGTAAATAAGCAGACAAAAATGATCAGCATTGAATTAGAAGAGGATGAAACTATAGATATCCAGTCCATTTTTAGGGAATTAGAAAAACTTCTAATCTCAGAGGTGAAGTATAAGGCAGAGATTTCATTTTTGAAAAAATGCCTTGAATTGGATATTATTCCAAAAGGACTCTTGACACACAAAGAATGTGCGTTCCCATTATCTGACCCAATTTCTGAAAAATGGAAATCTGTTTTAATTAACACATCCAGACAGCTAATAAAACTTATAATAGAATATAGAGAATCCTTGGCATCACACATGGATTCAAAGATCAAAGAGAATGAGGAAATTCTGATTAATCTAGAACATTCTGGACACGAACCAATAGACATAACAGAAAGGAAAGAGAACCTATTTAAGAAGGTCAAAAAAACTAGAGATGATATCATACAGAAAAAAACTAAAAAACTTTTAAGAGAGTTGGAAAACAAAGAGATCATAAATGATGTAAATAAAACCTCCACGGTAGAAGAGAATATAAATTCTAAGATGGAGAGTGAGGCAACAGATATGGCCACACACACTAAACGTAACAATGACTATCAACTAGATACTAGATATAAACATGAACCTAGGAGACAAACAAATAGATATAACAGAACCACAAACCAATATCACAATAGACCCTATAGAAGAGACCACACCCAACCGAATTACCATACTCAAAGAACCTATGTTAACAATAGGCCAAGACCACACTATGACAATAGATGGCAAAATAACAATTACCGGCGAGAGTACGAAAATGAAAGGGAATATATAAGGGGGGAGGAATATACACCTAGAAGAAGGAGAGAAAATTGGCATAATAGATGGGATTATACTCAGGACAGATCATATAAAAGGGGAGATTATGATTACCGACACTCACCTAAACGACAATACTATGAGGGGAGATCGAATAATTATAGACAAAACAAATTCGAATACAGCTACAGCAACAAGAGGGGGTACCATACCTCTGAAGGGAATGACAGAAGAGATGATATGCATCACACTAACACCAATATGCATAGGACACCAAGGACAAAGGAAGCTAACAACTACAGAAAAGATGAGACAAATGGAAGAGAAGAATGGAAAATCCAGCAACGCACTAAGAGAACTGAGTCATACAGAGAACCTCAGAATAACACGCCTGCTACAACAGCAGATTCGCCGACTTTTTTAGGATCAGACCACATACACAACAGGGAGAAAAACAGACCCCTGAGGCCTCAGAGAGAGACAGGCCCGGACAGACCAACCACTTCTTCAAGAAGAAGACACACCGAGGAAGGAGAGGAGGGGCCAAAGTAAACAAAAACACCAATAAAAAAGATGAAGGAATAACCACGGATAACACCGAAGGTATATTCAATCTAAGTTCGCACACCTTGACAAAAGAAGAAAACTCTGTGCTCAAATACGGCCTCTCATTTGCTCCTACTAGGAGCCTGAACAAATTTCAAACTTTCATCAACACGAAAGAATTTATTCGGAAACTTACATTGAAAAGGTTTTTTGTCAAATCAGCATTGGAAAGGACAACATGGACACCACAGGAACATAATGATGACTATAGACATACAAGTCTGAGACCGAAATCATCCTTTTTTCCCTTAAGCAGTAAGGGGGCCTCTATAGAGGCATTTGAAACTATAGTCTGCAAAGAAATTAAGGAGCTACAATCTAAAAAATTAAAACTGAGGACACAGAATCTATCCCGTCAACAAATAAAGACGATCAAAACACTGGAAGATAACCACAAATTAATTATCAAACCAGCAGACAAAGGGGGAGGAATTGTCGTGATGGATCGAACTGACTACAGGCTTGAATGCGCTAGGATACTAAGCGACCAAGGAACTTATCGCCAGCTGCCCTCGAATCCGATAGGGGCTTACAAGAAGGAATTGCTACTGATTTTGGACAAAGCTAAAGAACAGGGAATACTAAACAAAAAAGAATACGACTACATCAATATAGATCATCCAATAACACCGGTCATCTATCATCTACCTAAGATTCATAAATCTCTACAGAAGCCACCAGGAAGACCGATTATTTCGGGAATTGGTTCCCTGAGTAGTAATCTTTCTGAATACATAGATCTCAACCTCCAGAGATATGTAAAACAGTTACCCTCATATCTCAAGGACTCAACTCAGGTTCTGAACCTTTTGGAAGAAACACCATGGGAGGACGGCTATATCCTAGCGACATGTGATGTGATGTCATTATATACATGCATCCCACACAAGGATGGGCTGGAAGCAGTTAAATTCTTTCTGGATAAAGATCCTGAAATCCCGGATGACCAAAAAACATTTATCCTAGATGGAATCCAATATATATTGACTCATAACTATTTCCATGACGAAGGAAAATACTACCAACAAATTTGTGGCACGGCTATGGGGACCAGGTTCGCGCCCAGCTATGCAAACTTGTACATGGGCAAGTGGGAAAACATCTTCTGGGAGTCTTGCCCAGCGGACGCGGACCTGGTCCTATACCGTCGCTACATAGATGACATCATCATCATCTGGAGAGGTACTCAGGAAGATCTGGACTACACCATTAAAGTTATGAATAACAGCACAGACAATCTAAGGTTTACTCACACCTGGAGTACCACTGAACTCATCTTCCTGGACCTTAAAATCGAAATAAAAGAGGGTAAAATTGAAACATCTACACATTTTAAAAATGTTGACAGTAACAACTACATACATAGTATGAGTTGCCACCACAAGAGCTGGAAAAACAACATCCCCAAGGGTCAATTGGTAAGGATTAAGAAGAACTGCTCTACAGAAGATAAATGGGAAGAGCAGGCCAAAGTCATCAAAAGAAAATTTCTGGAAAGGGGATATGATGAGAGTATGCTGGATCAAAAAATTCAAGAAATTGATAATACAGAAAGGAAGGAACTTTTGAAATACAAAAGGAGAACATCTCCGGTGGAAAATGACTGTATCAATGTAGCCATGATCACGGAATACAGCGAGAATAAGGACATTATCGAAAAAATATTCCAGAAGCATTGGTCACTCCTAAAAGATGATGACCTAATTGGTGACAAACTACCACAGAAACCAAAGTTCGTATACCGAAAAACCAAGAATTTGAAGAGTCGACTAGCCCCAACTATAGAGAAGAAGAAGAAGAAAGGGGTAACGGACACATTTGGAAAAGAAGTGAAAGGATTCTTTCCATGTCTATTATGTAAGGCTTGCAAATGTGGCAAGAAATCCAACACGCTTTGCAGCTTCACAACTAAAGAAGAATACAAAGTGAAAGAGTTAATTAGATGTCAAGACAGTGGAGTGATATACGTGCTACAGTGTTCATGTGGTCTTCAATACGTGGGCCAGACGTCAAGAATCCTAAAAGACCGGATACGCGAACACATACTACTGATAGAGAAGTTGAATATGGACACAGCCCTGTACAGACATTTTTCAACCAAACATAAGGGAAACATCAAAGAATTAACCTATATGGGCATCCAGAAAATTGGAAAAGATTGGAGAGGTGGAAACTACACAAAAAAACTATTATCCGCAGAATCAAAGTGGATCTTTAATCTAGACTGTCTCCACCCAAAAGGATTGAACAATAAGGAAGACTTGTCTCATCTGATCTAATTATGTCCAGACTGAGAATATATATGAATATATATATATATATATATATATATATATATATATATATATATATATATATATATATATATATGTATGTATATCCCTCTCCTCTTCTAAATGGGCCCAATGAAAATTAAAATTAAAATTATGATTATCTCCCCTCTGGGTATAAGTCTTTATTGAAGAAATATATTAGCAAGCATTGAAGAAATAAATTACATCTATATGAGCAAGCAGCCTCTATATAAAAGAATTAGAGGCTAGCAAAAAGATCTAGAACATACATAGAACGGTTCCTTTAACATACTCTATCTATATGTACGTGATTCCTTCCCATTTCCCCTTCCTTAGTTTAACAATTTACGGCAGTTTCACATTTAAGTATCTAAAGATACATTGCAGCCAAGGATACTCTAGCCGTCTCTCTAAAAATTCAATAAAAATTCAATAATTCCTCTAGAAATCGCAATCCAATAGTCTCTTTGCATTCTAAGCTTCAAAAGCAAAGTAAGAATAGACAATCCACGAGGATAGACAGCGAGATGTCCGTACTATCACTAATAGAGAACATACAACCATCTCATCCCTACATCGTAGTTACCCTCAACCCCAAAAAAATTAAAATGTATCAACTCCTAATTTAGAGTTTAAATATCAAGGGAAAGTTTTAGACCAACTTTCGATTTCACACTGTACAAACACATTATCAAATCTATAATTGATAAAATAATCATTGTCAAAACTCGTCCAGATATTATATAAACATCATCTTTCTGTCATGACCACAAACCCCCATTCACCCATCTATTTAAAAGTTAAAGCACACATATCTAAAAGTTAAAGCACACAAGTTAAGAAACAAACTTTTTTCTTAATCTTAGCGTGTATCCACTTAACAAATGGAGCAACTATGAATAGCAACTATAGTAACGCAATATGTAGGTAAAGAATATCTTTCATAGTTTTTTTAACCTAAAAGGCATACTTATAGAACAAGTGGAATAAAACCGGTAAACTATTATAATAGCAATTAGCTATGGATGAATGTTCACATATACAACACAAAGGAACACATCAATATAGACTATATTGTTAAATAAACTAACAATTCACTATAGGAGAAATTTCACATACACAATAGAAAGGATTAATCTAACACAGAAAAAATTACGCAGACATAGGCAAATAATATAAAGTTTTTATTTGATGAACACAAGGCAATACTGATAAGATCTAACCCCACCCTGAAATATATGAGAAACGTATACGAAAACGTAAAAGGTGATTTATTAACATTCGTAATTTATACAATTTTAGAAATTCAATCTCCGCCAGTTATCGCAATCTGTTAGGAATAACGTCAGCAAGTATCTATTCCCAATAGGCAGAATTAGAGATACCAGTTGAACTTCCCCTCTTCTTACACAAACTACACTCTTTGCTGATAGGGCCATATTAGTTAAACCAATCACCAGTGTAAACTAGTGGTGACGTCACATCCAATGGGGTCTTCCGGATATCGGAACTAAAACTAATAGATATAAGAGATTGAAATAAACGGATCCTGATCAATCACGATTATATAACAAAATAATTACAAATAATAATAAAAGTTCGACCAGAATTTTGGTCTCTAACAGTGAAATTTAGGCACGATTTGGCCAGTTATCCCTAACCGGAAGTGACGTAATCAAGCAAACGGAGGTTAAGAAAGAGTAAAATACCCCAAGGGTGCCCCAAACAAACCCCTTATGGCATTATATAAGATTATATACTACTAGATATATAAGACATCACTTACATAAAATAAGTATATATATATATATATAGAAACAACTATCACAACGAAAAACCGGAAGTCACAGATAATTGGCACTTCCGGTCACGGATTGGAGTTCTCTATATAAGGCCCAAACTACCAGCTTACCATTAGTCTTGATAAAGGCCTAGACAAGGCCGAAACGCGTAGACCTGGTAAGCTATATTCCACTAGGAGGGTACGATTGAAAAATTATCTACACATTGTATCTATTTTTTTCCCCACAGGTTTTTATCGATCGGCATATTTGTTTGTTACTTCTAGCAAATTGTTTTTACTTTCAGCTTGGAGCTCAGTCTCCACAGAGCACTGTTTTTTATCATTTTATTTCTTGCAACGTTTTTCCAACATTTTTCTTTTTAACTTGATACACACATCACGTGTTTTCTGGATATTTGCCACACAGAAGTGATTTCTCTCGCACAGGAGCGAGTTTTTGTTTTCAACTGAATTGACTTCCATTTTTATTTTTATTTTTGCACAGGAATATTATTATATTTTTTTTTGTTCACAGGACTGTCTATTTACTACCATCATTTTTTGCTCACAGGACTGTTTGCTGATTGTTTTTTTCACAGGATTGATTTTTTGTTATTGATTTTTTGTTATTGTCTTTTAAGACACAATGTTCACTATTTGACTTTGCATCACAACCACAGTGTAGAGCAGATGCTCACACACACCATCACACCAAATTGTTTAAAACACATATTGTTGAATATTGTATATCCATACCCTGCTTAAAGTTTAAGATTATAGATTAATGTTTTTTTAATTTAATTTTTTTAGCGTGGATCCATGCGTCTCTGATAGATTTTAATCACCATATTATTGTTTTAAATTGTCTTACCAAGTTTTTAACTACTAGACTGTATATAAGAGAAGAATTGTCTTGAATAAATATTGATATACTTTAACCTTAGCCTCCATTTGTTGGCGCCTGGATACACTATTCTCATTGGAAGATAGAGAAGTCACAGAAAATCTCTCCGGTGAGAAACCTCGACCCCAAAGGCAAATTTGGCAATCGGCCTATAGAGGAAGACATTCAGTTTAGAAACCTACAGGATGACATGCAAATGGGAATCAGGAGTTGAAATGACTGTAGAGCTGAAACTATTAGGCATGGAAGCCTAAAAATGGTCCCGCTGTGAAACAGCATTGGTGGAGTCTCCTACATGGAGCCAGTATACAGTAAAATATAAGTCATAACAAACCTAATGAAAGTTTAAATACAACTATAGATCCCAATCCAAAGCAGTTGTTATATCCCTGTGCAACGGTGGGAAAAGTACTTGTGCACCAGATAAGACTATTTGAGACAACTGCTCACCTCACCTCACCCCTCCCTCCCCCTGTCCCTAACATAGGAAACTTTATAATAGGAGCAATGGTTCCCCTGTTAAGTTTAGTGTAGTTTATTAATTTTTCCTAGACTGGTTATATACCCCTCAGCTACTAGCTTTTGGGTTACACCTTTCTGGTTTAAAGAGTTAGTTTAAATCCCTTTAGAGGGACAAGAAGAAGAATCAATGCATGTTGACATGTTTTTTAATGCTAACATATGTTTTTATTTTCAGTTTATATGTTTTTGTGTTTTTTTTTGTTTTGTTTTTTTTTAAGTATATTTTTATTTTTCAAACAGAGAAATACATCCAATCATACATACAAACAAATAGAGAATTATTACAAGTTTGGCTTAGGAATTATTTAGCTGAAATAAACAAATGCCTGTGTAGCTAACATATCAATCCTTCATTGGCATTTCATAGCAGTAGAAAATCAACTTAGACATAGATATTGCATCTTGGCAAATACATAAAAAAAAAAAAAACAACTTGATATAATTCAACATAGGTTACTCCTATCTGTTCCTGCCTGGAAGCTGTACATATCATCCATGTTTTTAGATTGTGGTGCTTTACTGGATTATATTATGCTAGTACTATGCATATCATCCATTCACCATACCCTGGACATAGAATTGAGAGATTAAAAATCCAAAAAAAAGAAAAAAAAAAAAAAAGAAAAAGAGAGATGAAAAAGAGAGAAAAAAAAAAAATAGGGAAGAACCAGAGCTAGCAGCTCCAGTCCTGACCATTTCCCCTCCCTCACCCTCCCCCCTCTACCCAGTAGAATCATTTATCCAACATCTAGGGAAACGACCTGTAAGAACGTTTTGGATAACAAAAATAGAGGTACTAAGTGGTTTAACCAATTGGAGTTGAATATTATTCGGGAGGGATTTGATAACTCTCTCCCATTTTAGAAAAAACATCTGGACCTGATCCACATTTAAATTCTGTATGCTGTATTGTTCAATTGTGATTTGCATAATAACTGCTTTCTTAAATTCTGGAAATTTTGGGGCATACTTCGCTTTCCACGTTTTGAGTATCAAATTACGAGCAAGAATTATTAAGGTGTTAGCAAGTTTATATTCCTTGCCTCCAGTTACATATCTTAACAGTAAAACGATATCTTGGGGTCCTATACTTATTCTTATATTAAGTATCCAGTTAAGCCAATAAATTATTTTGCTCCAAAATTGAAAGATCTTGGGGCATGACCATAGACAGTGCAGTATATCCAGTGGCGACTCTAGGAAAAATATATAGGGGGGGCACATAAGATACCACAGTCAAACTGGAGGGGCAATAATAATTTTCACCACTAAGTCATACCACTGAAAATAAACTAAATAAAAATGCATAAATAACATTCCAAAATACCAGAATATACGGTAAGCAATGATACCTTTTTATTGTACTAACCTAATACTTAAGAGAAGCTTTAAACAGTTTTCCTTTCTTCCTCAGGTATTGCTTCAGATCTGAGAAAGAGAGGAAAACTCGAAAAAGCTTTTCTTTATAGTTTAAATCAATTTCAGCAAACACCAGGGCTCTGTAATTAAAGGGACACTAAAACCAACATTTTTCTTTCACGAGTCTGATGTAGAATACAATTTTAAACAACATTCCAATTTACTTCTATCATCTAATCTGCTTCATTCTTTAGATATCCTTTGTTGAAGAAATAGCAATGCACATGAGTGAGCCAATCACACTAGGCATCAATGTGCAGCCACCAATCAGCAGCTACTGAGCCTATCTAGATATGCTTTTCAGCAAAGGATAGCAAGAGAATGAAGCAAATTAGATAATAGAAGTAAATTAGAAAGTTGTTTAAAATTGCATGCTCTTTCTAAATCATGAAAGAAAAAAAATTGGGTTTCATGTCCCTTTAATCTCCTATGTTAAATGCTGTGTGTCCCAAAGGATGGCCATAACTGTAATTTTAAGTATACTAGTAAATTCTACAATTACAATGTGGTAATATTTTTCTACCTTTTGTCTGGTAATTCACAATCAGGATATTAAATGGATAGTCTATTCAAAATTTAACTTTCATGATTCAGATAGAGCATGCAATTTTAAGCAACTTAATAATTAATCCTATTATAATTTTTTCTTCATTCTCTTGGTATCTTTAATGGAAAAAGCAAGAATGTAAGCTTAGGAGCTAGCCCATTTTTGGTTTAGCACCTGGGTAGGCATTTCTGATTGTTGTCTAAATGTAGCCACCAATCAGCAAGTGCTACCCTGGTGCTCAACCAAAAATGGGCCAGCTCCTAAGCTTACATTCTTGCTTTAAAAAAAAAAAAAAAGATACCAATAGAATGAAGAAAAGATGATCAGAGTAGTAAATTAGAAAAATTGCTGCTCTATCTGAATCATGAATTTTAATTTTGACTAGACTATACCTTTAAGGGTGCAGACCAGAGCCATGCCATCATATGAGGGTGTCTTACTGTCTGAATAAGGTTGGTTTGGATATGAAAAGATCTCAGATTACTCATAGTTTTATTCTTTAAAGAGGCATGGGTTGGGAGTAAAATAAATAAACTTTCCAGATTCAGACAGCAGATACAATACAAAATATATAAAATATATTTTACACACCTAAATATTTTACCAAGAAATATATATAAAGTTGCTGGTAACAGGCAAAGTATAATACATTTGGGGATTATTTTTTTTTTTAGAAAGTTCAGTCAGCACAGTGAATGATGTCAATCATCATCACATCATGTATTCTCTTCTTTGTTTTTTTAATGATTTTTTTATTATTATTTTTTTTTAATGATTGACCTGCTCTGCAGACCCAAAGAAATTACCAAGCAGGAAGCAGATAAAAAGTTGGTAATAATGGTATAATATTAATGCCTGGTATGGTAAGTAATGGTATTGGCAATGGTAAATAATAACACATTTCATTGGGGAGGGAGGGATGTTTACACTCTAACACGTTTTTAAGTATGCACAACAGATTCATAAATGATAACACTATGATACCCTAACCCTACCCAGGCCCAGAATCAGCTGAGCTCCCTCTCTCCTAGTCTCCTTTGAACCGGGTCACAACGTCAGTGACACAGACCGGTCTACAATCAATGCGCCACACAGTCACACTCAGCCACAGTAGCTAGCCTGTCAGGTGTCAGCAGCAGAGTCACTCAGTCAGTCGGACAGTCCACAGGGAAACAACAGCCAGTCTGCCAGACAGAATGCCAGCAAGCTCCTACCTTGACCGAGTCTGTGACTTCCCCCACGCTTCTGCAGAATCTGCTGCACACTGTGCACACACGCATCACCTGCTGCTGCTGGCTTGCTGCTCCTCACTCTTCCCAGAGTCTCCGGTCATGAGTTCCTTGTGCTGGGCCTCCTGTGAAGGAATGTGACTGGGTGGGCACACTGGAACTGATCTGGAGGACTCAGGAGGAGGAGCAAGCAACTAAGCAAGCAATGAACAAAGTTGCCAGCCGTGGTGCTGCGTGCAGAGCAGGCTTGAGGCACGTGCTGCTGAGTGCTGCCTGCTGGTGCGTGGGTGTGACTGACTTAATCCAATGGTAATGCTGCTTCAGTCTCACTCTCATGTCACTACAGAACAAACACAGCGGTTGCCGCGCTGCCGCTACGCAACTTACCCTAGCCTAGTAGTCATCATGATCTCAGTGCCAGCATCTATTCTATTTCAATATGAATTTTAAAACAAAACTAGAAGTTAATTCACAAGTTAACCGTAACACATTTTAAAAATACTCACAGATGATCATACTCATGACTCCTCCCTCCTGGTCCCTGAAGAATTTTGAAAGTGCCGGGGCTGGTGGGGGGGCTGGTGGGGGGGCAAGCCATTTTTCAAGGGGGGCATTTGCCCCCCCTAGCCCCCCCCCTAGTGACGCCACTGAGTATATCTGCCTTCTCTTGATTACATCGGGTACAGGAATAAGTATTCCCTGACCAATTCGACCTTTTACTAGGCGTAATATAAACATTATATAGGATTTTTATGTGTCATTCGCGCCATGCTGTAGGTACCCAAGACTCGTTAGATGCTCTAATACTTCCCTGTACATCTAGTATGGATATGCTTGGAAAATACCTTAGCCATGTCAACTGTATATATGTAAATTGTTTTAAATTACTATTGGTGTTTAATATATTGTAGAAGGTTGCAATTGAGAATCTCCCAGCTTGATATATTTTGATTCCAGCCATTACAGGGCCCAGAGACCAGTCTGGTCTAAATTCTTTTTGAATATCTGCTATATAATGTCGGATCTGTAGATATGCAAAGAAATCTTTGCTATGTATTCCATATTTGGAACAAATAGAATTAAAGGCGTCAATCACGCCGTCTGGTAGCAAAAGTTGCTTCACATACTTTAAACCTTTCTCCTCCCAGCCCTGAAAAACTCGAGAATCATAACCTGGTTGAAATTTAGGATTACCCTGGATTGTTAAAAATTCTGTTGCGTAGGGATTAATCTGAATTTCAAGACAAAACTTCTGCCATGCATAGATAATGTTCTTAAATGTCATTAAATTGTTAACATTGCAGGGTAATTCCCTGATTGGGCAGTGCAACAATGCATTCAAAGAGAATGGGGCAATAATATTAGATTCACACTGATATAGAGTGAGATAGTCTTTTTGGGTGATCCAATCCACAGCAAATTTAACTAGAGAGACCCAATTATAAAATTTAATATTGGGGAATGATAATCCTGCTGCCATCTTATCATTCATTAACCTGGTTAAGGCGACCCGTGGTTTCCCCCCTTTCCATATAAACTTGGTACACATGGAATTGAATTTCCTAATATCCCTATTTTTGAGCATTACAGGAATATTTTGCAGAAAATACAAAATTTTGGGGAATATTATTGTTTTTATCAGCATGATACGTGGTATCAGCGATAGCGGTAGATTAATCCAGCTATCCAGTTGTTTCTGCACTTCCCCTAAACAGGGTGAGATATTCATCGCATACCAATCTGATGGATTATTAGTTAGGACAATGCCTAAGTAGGTTATATGCTTTGTTTCTTTAAAGGGATGTTTCGTATAACTATTTATTGGTTTAGTTATCCACAATAGTTCCGATTTATTAAAGTTAATTCTATATCCTGACACTGAGCCAAAAAGCTGCATGATTACTATAAACTTCGGCAGATTAACTTCAAGATTGTTTAAAAAAACCAGTAAATCATCCGCATACAGTGAGAGGATAAACTTTTGCTCTCCAATACTGATACCATCTAGCTGGTCACAAAGTAATATGGCCAGCGGTTCAAGTGAAATATTAAACAATAGGGGGGATAATGGCCAGCCTTGCCTGGTGCCTCTGTGTAGAGGAATAGGCTCTGTAGTTGTGTTATTTATAATAAGGGCGGAGACTGGATTGCTATATAGTGACTGAATAAAATTACTAAAATGCCCTCTGAACCCAAATCTTTCTATTGTCTCGAACAAGTGACCCCAACCTATGTAGTCGAATGCTTTTTCTGCGTCTAAAGATAAAATAGCTGTATCAACTCCCTTTCGACTTGTTGCTAGTGAATTATTATAAACATAATCCAGAATAATCATAGTCTTCCTTAGATTCTTTACTGGGCTTCTCCCCTGCATAAAACCTACTTGGTTTTCGTGTATAATATCTTTGATTACTGGCTGTAATCTACTAGCTATTATTGATGTTAATAATTTATAATCTGCGTTTAGCAGGGAAATAGGTCTGTAAGACTCGACTAATTCTGGATCCTTTTTTTTTTTAGAATTAAGACAACATTGGATGCAGTAAAATATCTAGAGCATCTTACTTGTGAACTAAAATATTTATTAAATAAACGACACAGTGTTGGGGTCACTTCCTCCTGGACAATTCTATAAAACTCTGTGGGGAGGCAGTCTGGTCCTGGGGCTTTGTTAAGTTTAGCCTGTTTAATAGCCAGCTTAATTTCTTGATCTGTAATTGGTGAGTTTAATTGCTGCAGATCTTCTTGTGAAATTCTGGGAAGGGTTAGCTTGGACCAGAATGTCTCCATATCTATGTGACTAGGAGTTTCTGCGTTGTATATTCCCTTGAAATAATTATAAAAAGCTTTTTTAATCTCCTCAGTCTGGATAAGTCTAATCCCATTCTGCCTGATAGCAGCTATCATATTACTATCTTTTGGTTTAGCAATTCTAGATAAATATTTGGCAGCCCTACCAGAAAACCCCCTGTAGAGGGCTTTTTGTTTTAATCCCTCTTGTATACACTTTTGTTTTAAGAAAATATCCCAGTGTGTTTTGGCATGTCTGTATCTATTCCAATTTTCACTTGATCTGGAGGCAATATAAGCATTATACATATTTCTGACTGTATTTGAGAGTTGTAATTCTTTTTGCTTAATTTTTTTTTTTTAATCTGCACATATATTCCTTTATTTGCCCCCGGAGTACAGCCTTAGCGGCTTCCCAATAGATTTCTGTGTTCTCCTGATATTGCCCATTAAAAGTTTGATATTCTTTCCATTTGGTTTTTAAGAAATTTTGGAATTGACTATTCATTGCTAAGTATTTAGGGAAGAATAAGATGTTCTTGTCCCTTTTCTTGAATATCTGCCCGCCAAATTCTAAGGATATAATTGCATGATCTGACAAAGCTATATCTTTGATGTCAGTCCTGCATTCAAGCCCCATCAAGACCTCTGCCACTAGGAATAAATCGATCCTGGATAGGCTATGGTGACTTGACGACATGCAGGTATATGCCTTAGTATCCGGGTGTTGGACCCTCCATATGTCTATAACCCCCAATTGGCTACATATTTTTTGGAATATCCGAGTCTTCCTATCACTCCTGTATATATCCTTCCTACCAGTCCTATCCATATTGGGAACAGGTGTGAGATTGAAGTCCCCTACTATTATTCGGTTTTTCCCCACATATTCAAATAGTTTATCTATAAATCTATTCCAGAATTGAATATCTACTCCGTTGGGACCATATACATTACAAATAATAAACAAAATAGAATTAATTCTTATTTTAAGTATTTGGAATCTGCCTCCAGGATCCTCATCCAGGCCTACCAATTCATAGACTAGATGTTTCTTAATTAAGATTGCCAAGCCTTTCTTCCTATCCTCCCCGGCTATTGCAATAACGTCCCCAACCCACTTCCCTTTTAGCTTCGTTATTTCTGATTCTTTTAGGTGGATTTCCTGGAGCATTGCAAGGTCGGGTTTATACAGACCTAATTGTTTAATAATGGCTTTCCTCTTTATCGGCGAGGTTATTCCACCCACATTCCAAGATAGAAGGTTTAAGGAATTTAGATCAAGGCTTTTCCTAGCTGTTATAATGCTTGGGGAAGGGATCTAGATATCTTAGTCTTAAGGCCGAATAGTGTAGTGAGTGGGGGGTAGTAAGCTGAGGCAGCGGAGGGGAGGAGAGGAGAGGAAAAAAAAAAAAAAAAAAAAAATAGAAATAAGGAATAGCGGGGAGGCCCCTATAAAAATGTGGCCAATATAAAACAAGACCCCGATAAAATAGTTACATCCATACCTCATCCCAGGTATTAGGTGCATATTCATCTCAGTTGTAGTAAGAATTCTTAACAAATTTGAAATAGCTAATGCTGAGGTTCCTTATCATTGTATACCCTGCTCATTGCAGAAAGCCTGTGCCTCTTTACTTGTATTTAGAATAAATTGTGTCTCATCTATCATTACAACCAACTTTGCCGGATATATCATTTTAACATCATAGTTTGCATTTAATAATTTGGAGCAAAATGGGGACATTTCCTTTCTGCTTGCTGCCGTCTCACTAGAGAAGTCTTGAAAAATTAAGATTTTATGTTGGTCTATGATGAGTGGGTATACTTTTCTATATTGCCTGAGAAAGTGTACTTTATCCTGAAAATTAAAAAACTTTAACACTATAGGTCGTGTGGAAATATTATCTTTTCTCATATGTCACACTGGGCCAATTCTGTGTACCCTCTCAATAGGTATCCTGACATAAGTATTAATTTTTAAGCTCTGAGGGAGGGTAACCGTGGCAAATTGCATCAAGTCAAGATATTTACTACCTTCTGGGAGACCGATAATTCTGAGGTTATTACGTCTGGATCGGTCTTCCAGATCCTCTACTCTGCTCTGTAGTTTAGCAATTTTCTTGGTATGTTCAGCATTGTTAGCTTCAACTATATTTAATTTGTCCTCAATCTCAGATATTCTAGCCTCTGCTTCAATCAGCCTTGTAGAAAACTGTCTTACCTCTGCCACAAGGCAGTTTATGTCCTACTTGATCTCTGTTTTCATACAATCTAGTTGTGGTGTAAAAATCTTAGTTATCTGTGTAATTAATTCTTGCATGTCAAAATGTGGTTCATTTTGTATTTGTGATGTCTCTAATACCTGTTCATTACGTTTTGCCATTTTTTTCTCTCTTTGCTTAACAGGCATAGTAGGAGAATTCCTGACTGATGCCATAAATTTGTCCATATGTAATGGAATTCTGAATCCCCCTGTGTGGGCCAGGTGCTAATCAAGTGCTTGTGAGCCAAGAAAAAAAAAAAAAAAAAAAAAAAAAAAGAAAAATAAGGGGTGAAGTGTATTGTGCTTGTGATTCTGTCTTCTAATCCCTGAGATCCGGGAATAAGGATGTATATATAAGCAAAAAAGAAAGATAAAGCTAAGAGCAGAGGGGGAAAAAATGTGAGAGGACTAAAAGTGATGAGTGCAAGTGATTGTGTGAACTGAACTTAGAGAATTCAGCGTGAAATCTAGTGAAGGAAAAGAAAGAAAAAGGAGAGAGGAAAAAAAAAAAGAGTGTTCAAGTAGAGAAGTGAAAAAAAAAAGGCCTATACAGTAGGAACTATACTCTAATTATTTAGGACTTAATATACAATCCAGCAGAATCTGTACGTGTCCCTTCCAAAACAATTCTACATATTCTTGATTAACAACAAGGAAGAATAATTACAAACAGACAAACCACATTGTTAGAATTAGGCATTTCTTAGTGTCTTGTAATTTCTAAATATCCTCCAAACACTGAGGAACTCTATACACAACCCTATTGAAGAGATTCACACCCCCTTATCTGCTTCGTTTGAGATCAACAGTACCAAGCCAAGATAAATATGAGAGATTTTAGTTTTCTTTACCTCTACATAAATAAGCTCATACTCCATTGGGGGCCCATAAACATAACATACATTTGCGTTTATCAAATCATGACCACACTTTCTAACATTGTCCCAATGTCCATCTGTTAACATGCGGGTAATTATAGAGATCTTTTTACATATTAAACATATACAGCTAGCCACCAAAAACATAAAAAGGTAAGCAAAACAGTATGAAAAAGCAATAGTGATACTTTACTTAAGTTGCAGATCTTCGATCAAGTTCCATACAGCGCCTTGGCAGTTTAGGCCGCTTAAGCAAAAGTTATACCTTGTCTTGTGGGGGCCCAACTGGCTTTTTAGACCAACAGGCAGCTAATGTATAGCGCTCCTCGCGATGTGGTTACGGGCCGCAACCCTTCTGATAGTACGCCGGCGGAGTAATACTCAGATGTGTCTAGCAGGTACCCACTAGCATGCGTCCGTACGTTGCCAGCGTGCCTAGACTCCTCTCTAGTCACCTGCTCCAGGGTCGTAAACAATCCTCCTCCCCGTGTCTGCTGCCCGAAACAGGCCCTCCGGACTTGACCGCCACCGCTACATCCACCCTCAGGTCTCCCTGTTCACCCGCAATCACGGATACTCTGCTCAAAATCCCAGGGATGCCAGCAGCGCCAGCGCTCTCCTCGTCCAGCCACCGCTCAAACCCAGGTATGTCCTTTAAACAGGGCTCTATGTGATCACCAGGGAGCGATCATAGGCCTCCAATTCAGATATGCGGGTTAAGCGGGGCTTTGTGTGCTCATCAGGGAGGAATTGGGCACGTTGAAATCAGATATGCCAATTAGCAAGACTCCGTATGTTCACCAGTCAGGTGCCTCAGATTCAGATTCGCATATGATGGTTCAAGCGGAGCTCTGTGTGCTCACCAGGGAGCACAGGGAGCGATCAGGTATCTCCGGTTCAGCTGTATCAATCCAGTAGACGTCTGTATGCTCACCAGGGAGCAGTCGAGTGCTGTAGGTTCAGATAGATTAATTAAGCGGGGCTCTGCTCGCTCGTCAGGGAGCTCTCCAGTCTCTAGATAAGACGCTGGTGGATATTTCGAGTTGCAGTTTCCCTTTGATACCCACAATTAGATTCAGCCCCAACTCAGGCTTTTCCGGCTTCAGTTTGGAATTTAAATACTTTCTGCGAATATACAATGTATCTTATGTCCCTTCTGATACAAATTGATTGACTTTGTATCATTGCTGGGAGAATACTTAGGACATGTTGCCAGGATTACTGCAGATTTGTAAAGTCTGTAGAGCAAATTGCTTCAGCCACGAAGCTAGTAGTTGCCTATATAGAACTTCCACTTCATGGGCCATACAGCCCAGTGTCTGGGCCGGTAAACTCTTCGGCCAAAGAACGCTTGAAGGCGGGAGTAGGTGGATAAAGTTACAAGCATGGGAGCCACAGCATGCAGCACCTTACTTGCTCCTCCCTCTGACGGAAGTCCTCCCATGTTTTTGTGTTTTAGTTAAATTGTGTGACTACTGCCCAGACAACCCAAGGTATGCCTTGTTGTTCATTTCCAGGTATGACCGCCTTCATTTACTCAAGTACCCTGAGAACATAACGGGGAACATGGTAAGAACGCCCCCTGAAAGAAGGGAGACAGTACATATACCAGATTATAATCATATTAATACACTCATTAATGTACACTTTACATTAGGGCAGGAAGAAAAATAACCTTTGCATCCCAAAATGTAAAGGGATTAAATGCACCCAGTTAAAGGGCCATAGCGTTAAATTGGTTCAGAAAACAAAAGTATGGGATAATTTATATACAGGAAACACATTTCCAACAGGGAGCTCAGCCTAAATTTTCCTTGAAAGATTATCCCACTGTCTACCTTAGCTCCTCAACGAGCAAACATAACGGAGTAGGGATCCTCTTACATAGAGAGCTAGCCTTTCAAGCGACCAACATAATAGCTGACCCAGAAGGATGGTACCTATTTGTAACAGGGCTTTTGTACAACCAACCAATCACCATGGTGAACATATATGCCCCCAACCCAAAACAACTAGCCTTCTTTAGAAAACTTTCTAACTTAATTTTGGAGCACAGGAAAGGCACACTAATGATAGGGGGTGATTTTAACATAGTGATAGACACGATTATGGATAGTTCTTCTATTCGCTCCCCCAAATTTAATAGAATTTCCAATGTAGTTTTAGGCATTTTACACAAATTATGTGTAATAGACACATGGAGAACTCAACATCCCTTGCAAAAAAACTATACCTTTTACTCCGACCCATGGAAACTGTATACCAGGATTGACTATTTCTTTCTAGATCAAAACAGTTTGAAAATGCTTGTTGATTCGGACATAGGAAACATTACATGGTCTGATCACGCACCAGTAGAACTTACCTTAGAATGGCCAAATACCCGAATCTCTGTACATACTTGGAGGCTGGACAACACTCTCTTACAACATCCCAAAATATTTGATAAATTACATAAGACACTGGAGGAATATTTCCAATTGAACCCAGCCCAACAAACCTCCCCACTTACAGTCTGGGAAGCCCATAAATCCGTTTTTAGAGGGGAATATATAAATCAGAAAGCACGCCTAATTAAATTATACAAAAAAGAATTAGGATCCCTGACCCAAACTATACACACATTAGAGACTACCCATAAAGATAACCCCACAGATATATTGGTACACTCCAAACTGCAAAAGGCAAGGAAAGAATTGCAAATGCTTCTGATGCAAGAGGCTCAAAGAAAGGCACTGTATTTGAAAAGATTGTACTTTTACGAAGGGAACAGGGTGGGATCTTTATTGGCTAGGGCACTAAAGAGGCGAACATACACAGCATATATACACAAAATCAAGAAAGCTAATAGGGAAGTTACACAAGACAGTACCGAAATCACAGAAGCTAGTAAACTATATAATATTCAGGTCCCACCTATGACTAATAGAGAACTGCAGACAAAAACTTATATTAACGGGTCTGACTTGACGAAAATTACTCCAGAAATTAGAAGTAAATTGGAACAGCCAATCACATATCAAGAAGTAATTTCTGCCATAGAAAGTTTGCCAACAGGCAAAAGCCCCGGTCTAGACGGCCTATCGAACATATATTATAAAATGTATAAAAAGATACTAACCCCCCATTTGAAAGAATTATTCCAAGAGGTAGATGGAGACCATCCTTTTTCTCCATCCCTATTAGAAGCCCATATATCCATCATCCCTAAACTATCGCCCAATCTCTTTAATAAATTCAGATGTCAAGATATTTGGGAAAATATTAGCAAAACGTATTAACTCAATTATAAGTGATATTATCCATATAGATCAGGCAGGCTTCGTTCCTTGTAGAGAAGCTTGTGATAACACCATTAGAGCACATACCCTTATATCATACGCTAAAAAAAACATAATTTATGTAAGAACTTACCTGATAAATTCATTTCTTTCATATTAGCAAGAGTCCATGAGCTAGTGACGTATGGGATATACATTCCTACCAGGAGGGGCAAAGTTTCCCAAACCTTAAAATGCCTATAAATACACCCCTCACCACACCCACAATTCAGTTTAACGAATAGCCAAGAAGTGGGGTGATAAGAAAAAAGTGTGAAAGCATATAAAATAAGGAATTGGAATAATTGTGCTTTATACAAAAAAATCAAAACCACCACAAAAAAGGGCGGGCCTCATGGACTCTTGCTAATATGAAAGAAATGAATTTATCAGGTAAGTTCTTACATAAATTATGTTTTCTTTCATGTAATTAGCAAGAGTCCATGAGCTAGTGACGTATGGGATAATGATTACCCAAGATGTGGATCTTTCCACACAAGAGTCACTAGAGAGGGAGGGATAAAATAAAGACAGCCAATTCCTGCTGAAAATAATCCACACCTAGAATAAAATTTTTAATGAAAAGACATAAGCAGAAGATTCAAACTGAAACCACTGCCTGAAGTACGTTTCTACCAAAAACTGCTTCAGAAGAAGAAAACACATCAAAATGGTAGGATTTAGTAAAAGTATGCAAAGAGGACCAAGTTGCTGTTTTGCAAATCTGATCAACCGAAGCTTCATTCTTAAACGCCCAGGAAGTAGAAACTAACCTAGTAGAATGAGCTGTAATCCTTTGAGGCGGAGTGTTACCCGACTCAACATAGGCATGATGAAATAAAGATTTCAACCAAGATGCCAAAGAAATGGCAGAAGCTTTCTGATCTTTTCTAGAACCGGAAAAGATGACAAATAGACTAGAAGTCTTTCGGAAAGACTTAATAGCTTCAACATAATATTACAAAGCTCTAACAGCATCCAAAGAATGCAATGATTTCTCCTTAGAATTCATAGGATTAGGACATAATGAAGGAACCACAATTTCTCTACTAATGTTGTTAGAATTCACAACCTTAGGTAAAAAAATCAAAAGAAGTTCGCAGCACCGCCTTATCCTGATGCAAAATCAGAAAAGGAGACTCACAAAAAAGAGTAGATAATTCAGAGACTCTTCTGGCAGAAGAGATGGCCAAAAGAAACAAAACTTTCCAAGAAAGTAATATAATGACCAAAGAATGCATGGGTTCAAAAGGAGGAGCTTGAAGAGCCCCTAGAACCAAATTCAAACTCCAAGGAGGAGAAATTGACTTAATGACAGGTTTTATACGAACCAAAGCTTGTACAAAACAATGAATATCAGGAAGATTAGCAATCCTTCTGTGAAAAAGAACAGAAAGAGCAGAGATTTGTCTTTCAAGAAACTTGCGGACAAACCTTTATCTAAACCATCCTGAAGAAATATAAGTCTTCCAGACTCTATAATATATCTCTCTAGATACAGATTTACGAGCCTGTCACATAGTATCAATCACAGAGTCAGAGAAACCTCTTTGACCAAGAATCAAGCGTTCAAACTCCACACCTTAAAATTAAGGTTTTGAGATCCTGATGGAAAAAAGAACCTTGAGACAGAAGACTGGTCTTAACGGAAGAGTCCACAGCTGGCAAGAGGTCATTCGGACAAGATCCACATACCAAAACCTGTGAGGCCATGCTGGAGCTACCAGCAGGACAAACGATCATTCCTTAGAATATTGGAGAATACCCTTGGAAGAAGAACTAGAGGCGGAAAGATATAGGCAGGATGACACTTTTAAGGAAGAGACAATGCATCCACTGCCGCCGCCCGAGGATCCCTGGATCCGGACAGATACCAGGGAAGTTTCTTGTTTAGATGAGAAGCCATCAGATCTATTTCTGGGAGTTCCCACATTTGAACAATCTGAGGAAATACCTCTGGGTGAAGACCATTCGCCCAGGTGCAACGTTTGGCGACTGAGATAATCCGCTTTCCAATTGTCCATACCTGGGATATGAACCGCAGAGATTAGACAGGAGCTGGATTCCGCCCAAACCAAAATTCGAGATACTTCTTTCATAGCCAGAGGACTGTGAGTCCCTCCTTGATGATTGATGTATGCCACAGTTGTGACATTGTCTATCTGAAAACAAATGAACAACTCTCTCTTCAGAAGAGGCCAAGACTGAAGAGCTCTGAAATGCACGGAGTTCCAAAATATTGATCGGAAATCTCACCTCCTGAGATTCCCAAAACCCTTGTGCCGTCAGATACCCCCACACAGCTCCCCAACCTGTAAGACTTGCATCTGTTGAGATTATAGTCCAGGTCGGAAGAACAAAGAAGCCCCCTGAACTAAACGATGGTGATCTGTCCACCATGTCAGAGAGTGTCGTATAATCGGTTTAAAGATATTAAGTGAGATATCTTTGAGTAATCCCTGCACCATTGGTTCAGCATACAGAGCTGAAGAGGTCGCATGTGAAAACGAGCAAAGGAGATCGCATCTGATGCGGCAGTCCTAAGACCTAAAATTTCCATGCATAAGGCTACCAAAGGGAATGATTGTGACTGAAGGTTTTGACAAGCTGAAATCAATGTTAAACTTCTCTTGTCTGACAAGGACAGAGTCATAGACACTGAATCTATTCTAGAAACCTAAAAAGGTTACCCTTGTCTGAGGAATCAATGAACTGATTGGTAAATTGATCCTCCAACCATGAACTTGAAGAAACAACACAAGTCGATTCATATGAGATTCTTCGAAAATGAGAAGACTGAGCAAGTACCCAGATATCGTCCAATAAGGAAATACCAAAACCCTGTTCTCTGATTACAGAAAGAAGGGCACCGAGAATCTTTGAAAAAAATTCTTGGAACTGAGGCTAGGCCAAACGGTAGAGCCACAAAACTGGTAATGCTTGTCTAAAAAGAGAATCTCAGACACTAAAAGTGTTCTGGATGAATCGGAATATGCAGATACACATCCTGTAAATCTATTGTAGCCATATAATGCCCTTGCTAAACAAAAGGCAGGACAGTCCTACAGAAACTGAATGTTGGTATCCTTACATAACAATTCAATATTGATAGATTCGGAACTGGTCTGAAGGAATTGACCTTCTTTGGTACAATGAAGAGATAAAATAAAACCCCAGCCCCTGTTCCAGAACTGGAACTGGCATAATTACTCCAGCCAACTCTAGATCTGAAACACATTTCAGAAATGCTGAGCCTTTGCTGTGTTAACTGGGACACGGGAAAGAAAAAAATCTCTTAGCAGGAGGCCTTAACTGAAGCCAATGCTGTACCTTTCTGAAACAATGTTCTAAAACCAGAAATTGAGAACGGAATTGATCAAAATTTCTTTGAAGAAAACGTAATCTGCCCCATACCAGCTGAGCTGGAATAAGGTCCGCACCTTCATGGGTACTTAGGAGCTGGCTATAGGTTTTCTATAAGGCTTGGATATATTCCAAACTGGAAATAGTTTCCAAACTGATACCGCTCCTGAGGATGAAGGATCAGGCTTTTGTTCCTTATTGTGAGGAAAGAAACGAAAAATGATTATTAGACCTAAATTTACCTTAGATTTTTTATCCTTTGGTAAAAAAGTTCCCTTCCTTCCAGAAACAGTTGAAATAATAATTTATTACCCTGGAAAGAAAAGGAAAGCAAAGTAGACTTAGAAGACATATCAGCATTCCAAGTTTAATCCATAAAGCTTTTCTAGCTAAAATAGCTAGAGACATATACCTGACATCAACTCTAATGATATCAAAAGATGGTATCACCAATAAAATTATTAGCATGTTATAGAATAATAATAATGCTATAAAATTATGATCTGTTACTTGTTGCGCTAAAGCTTCTAACCAAAAAGTTGAAGCTGCAGCAACATCCGCTAAAAATATAGCAGGTCTAAGAAGATTACCTGAACATAAGTAAGCTTTTCTTAGAAAGGATTCAATTTTCCTATCTAAAGGATCCTTAAATGAAGTACTATCTGCCGTAGGAATAGTAGTACGTTTAGCAGGAGTAGAGACAGCCCCATAACCTTAGGGATTTTGTCCCAAAAAAACTCTAATCTGTCAGATGGCACAGGATATAATTGCTTAAACGTTTAGAAGGAGTAAAAGAATTACCCAAATTATTCCATTCCCTGGAAATTACTTCAGAAATAGCATCAGGGAGATTAAACACTTCTGGAATAACTACAGGAGATTTAAAAACCTTAATTAAACGTTTAGATTTAGTATCAAGAGGACCAGAATCCTCTATTTCTAATGCAATTAATACTTCTTTAAATAAAGAACGAATAAATTCCATCTTGAACAAATACAAAGATTTATCAGCATCAACCTCTGAGACAGAAACCTCTGAACCAGAAGAACCATTATCAGTATCAGAATGATGATGTTCATTTAAAAATTCATCTGAAAAAAGCGAAGTTTTAAAAGACTTTTATGTAAACTAGAAGGAGAAATAACAGACATAGCCTTCTTAATGGATTTAAAAAATAAAATCTCTTATGTTTATCAGGAACACTCTGAAAATTAGATGTTGACGGAACAGCAACAGGTAATGTAACAGTACTAAAGGACATTTTATCTGCATTAATAAGTTTGTCATGACATGCAATACAAACAACAGCTGGAGAAACAGATACCAAAAATTATAGCAGATACACTTAGCTTGATAGCTCCAGCACTAGACAGCGATTTTCCTGTAGTATCTTCTGACTCAGATGCAACGTGAGACATCTTGCAATATGTAAGAGAAAAAACAACATATAAAGCAAAATTGATCAAATTCCTTAAATGACAGTTTCAGGAATGGGAAAAAAATGCCAAAGAACAAGCTTCTAGCAACCAGAAGCAATGAAAAAATAAGACTTAAATAATGTGGAGACAAAAGCGACGCCCTTATTTTTTAGCGCCAAATAAGACGCCCACATTATTTGGCGCCTAAATGCTTTTGGCGCCAAAAATGACGCCACATCCGGAACGCCGACATTTTTGGCGCAAAATAACGTCAAAAAATGACGCAACTTCCGGCGACACGTATGACACCGGAAACGGAAAAGAATTTTTGCGCCAAAAAAGTCAGCGCCAAGAATGACGCAATAAAAATGAAGCATTTTCAGCCCCCGCGAGCCTAACAGCCCACAGGAAAAAAAGAGTCACATTTTTGAAGGTAAGAAAAAATGATTAATTCAAATGCATTATCCCAAATATGAAACTGACTGTCTGAAAAATAAGGAAAGTTGAACATTCTGAGTCAAGGCAAATAAATGTTTGAATACATATATTTAGAACTTTATAAACAAAGTGCCCAACCATAGCTTAGAGTGTCACAGAAAATAAGATTTACTTACCCCAGGACACTCATCTACATGTTTGTAGAAAGCCAAACCAGTACTGAAACGAGAATCAGCAGAGGTAATGGTATATATAAGAGTATATCGTCGATCTGAAAAGGGAGGTAAGAGATGAATCTCTACGACCGATAACAGAGAACCTATGAAATAGACCCCGTAGACGGAGATCACTGCATTCAAATAGGCAATACTCTCCTCACATCCCTCTGACATTCACTGCACGCTGAGAGGAAAACCGGGCTCCAACTTGCTGCGGAGCGCATATCAACGTAGAATCTAGCACAAACTTACTTCACCACCTCCATCGGAGGCAAAGTTTGTAAAACTGAATTGTGGGTGTGGTGAGGGGTGTATTTATAGGCATTTTAAGGTTTGGGAAACTTTGCCCCTCCTGGTAGGAATGTATATCCCATACGTCACTAGCTCATGGACTCTTGCTAATTACATGAAAGAAATAGACCTTAAATCGATTCTGGTGGCAATGGATGCCGAAAAGGAGTTTGATCGCACCAGCTGGCTGTTTTTGCGACAAACGCTGGAAGCATTTGACTTTGGCCCTTTAATGATTAAAAGAATATTTAACTTGTACTCGTCCCCTACGGCGAGAATCAGAGTTAATGGCCCGTTATCAAACTCATTTCAAATTAATAATGGCACACGTCAGGGATACCCGCTTTCCCCTACATTATTCATTCTCACTATGGAAGTACTAGCGACACATATAAGACAGAACCAGGCTATTAAAGGGGTACAAATATGACCAAACAATTATAAGATTGCAATGTACGCAGACGACGTGCTGTTGTCACTGTCTTCTCCTGAAACATCTCTCCCTGCAGCACTAGAGGAAATAGCTACCTTTGGTGCTTACTCCTGATTCGCGATTAATACCACAAAATCAGAAATTATTAATATAAATTTATCACATATAGCTTTCCAATCGTTAAAACAAGCATGTCCACTTCATCATCAGAAGGAAGCAATTAAATATTTGGGAATATATCTGTCGCCCAATACACACACAACCTTTGAAAAAAATGATGGTGTCTTATTAAAAACAACACAAAACAATTTCCAAACCTGGAATGAGAAACATATATCTTGGTGGGGTAGGATGCAAGCAGTGAAGATGACAACACTACCTAGAATAATATATACCCTACAGGCACTACCTATACCCTTACCAAAGAAATATTTAGGACAATTACAGCTGACGATAAACACGTATATTTGGGGCAACAAGAAACCTAGGATAAACAGTAACACACTACATAGACAGGCAGACAGGGGCAGGATGGGTGTATCGAATCTGACTCTGTACTATAAAGCTATAATTTTACAACGAATAATGGACTGGCACCATTCCCAAACCTCAAAAGCTTGGGTTTCAATAGACTCACACATCCTTCAGACTCCTTCCGTGGGAGCATTGTGTTGGGTGGCAAAGGATAGAAGACCGATAACATGTAAGCTACTAGAGGCCCATCAATACATATTCACAGAATGGGATCACATCATTACAAATATCAAGGGTATTTAGACAAGACCTTCCCCACTATTACCTATTCTTAGAAACGCCGAGCTCACAGGTGGCCTGGAGGGCAAACCATATACAATGACTGAGTGGGGTTATACTATACCCCTATATAATCTTTTAGATAAGGGGAAACTGAAGGCTAGGGAGGGTTTGAGAAATACAGCTGGTAAACACTATGCCTCATGGTTATAATATGCCCAACTCCAACACTTAATGGCCTCTTCCCCACATAAACAGAACCTGACCCGACCACTTACCACTTTTGAGGCGCTTTGCACTAGAGAAACAATTATACCAAAGTCCTTATCATTGGCCAACAAGATTTTAAAAGAGAAATTGTGCCAGGGGATTCCTGTATATACCCAGAATTGACATTTAGACTTAAAAGAGACTATTCCAGAAAAAGCATGAAAAATAATTTTTAAACTCTCTGGGAACTCATCAGTTTCATCGCAAATATTGGAATTGAACCATAAAATCCTTTATCGATGGTATCTAACACCGATTAGAATAGCTAAAATTTATATAACAGCATCCAGCATGTCTTGGAGAGGATGTGGGGCTAGGGGCACGTTTTTCTATATGTGGTGGACCTGTCCAGTGGTCAGGACGCTCTGGGAGTCTGTGGAAACTTATTTTAAATCGCTTTTCTCTGAGGCATTCACACTCACCCCCAGGATGGCTTTATTGAATGATGCAGCCACAACACAGTGTAAAATAAGATCTAGACTGGTAGAATTTGGTGTTAATGGGGCTAAATCACTTATAGCAAAAAATTGGAAAACTGTAAAAATGCCAGATAAAACAGCATGGATGAAAAGAACTGATGAGTTACTTATGTTGGAGGAATATGGCTATAGGAGACGAAATCAGATGGAATTTTTTCTGAATGTTAAACTATATTGGGAACAGAGGCAAGTAGATAAAACAAATCCTCCCTCCTCTGTAGTATAGTGGTTAATAGGTAAATAGATACGCTGGGGTCATATGGAGGAGATTGTGGATCAGAATGGATGTGTCTTTCTTTTCTTCCCTTTCTCTTGCCAACTCCCCCCCCCTAACTAGAACGGTCGTACTAACATTGGGTGTACTGGGCAGAAGTCACAGTAGTCAGTTACTTGTGGTTTCTTGTTTTATTTTTATTTTTAGAATTTGTTTAGAGTTAATAGCGGTAATAGTTTGGACACTAGCGAGTAGGAGAGGAATAAATCCTACTGGTGAGAACTTTTATTGTAACAGAACACGATTCTAAGTACGTAATTTTCATGTGATACTAAGTATGTAACAATATTACGCTGAATTTGCATACTAACGCCTAGATTTAGAGTTTTGCGGCCAAAGGGGTGCGTTAGCTACGCATGCTTTTTTCTGGCCTCACCTTTTAAATACTGCTGGTATTTAGAGTTCACAGAATGGCTGGGTTTTCAGTGCGTTAGGCTCCAAAAAGGGAGCGAGCATATTTACCGCCACTGCAACTCTAGATACCAGCGGTGCTTACGGAAGCGGCCAGCTTAAAAAACGTGCTTGTGCACGATATCCCCATAGAAAACAATGGGGCCATTTGAGCTGAAAAAAAAACTAACACCTGTAAAAAAGCCGCGTTCAGCTCCTAACGCAGCCCCATTGTTTGCTATGGGGAAACACTTCCTACGTCTGCACCTAACACTCTAACATGAACCCCCGAGTCTAAACACCCCTAACCTTACACTTATTAACCCCTAATCTGCCGCCCCCGCTATCGCTGACCCCTGCATATTATTATTAACCCCTAATCTGCCGCTCCGTAAACCGCCGCTACTTACATTATCCCTATGTACCCCTAATCTGCTGCCCCTAACACCGCTGACCCCTATATTATATTTATTAACCCCTAATCTGCCCCCCACAACGTCGCCTCCACCTGCCTACACTTATTAACCCCTAATCTGCCGACCGGACCGCGCCGCTATTATAATAAAGTTATTAACCCCTAATCTGCCTCACTCCCGCCTCAATAACCCTATAATAAATAGTATTAACCCCCTAATCTGCCCTCCCTAACATCACCGACACCTAACTTCAATTATTAACCCCTAATCTGCCGACCGAATCTCGCCGCTACTGTAATAAATGGATGAACCCCTAAAGCTAAGTCTAACCCTAACACTAACACCCCCCTAAGTTAAATATAATTTAAATCTAACGAAATAAATTAACTCTTATTAAATAAATTATTCCTATTTAAAGCTAAATACTTACCTGTAAAATAAACCCTAATATAGCTACAATATAAATTATAATTATATTATAGCTATTTTAGGATTTATATTTATTTTACAGGTAACTTTGTATTTATTTTAACCAGGTACAAAAGCTATTAAATAGTTAAGAACTATTTAATAGCTAAAATAGTTAAAATAATTACAAAATTACCTGTAAAATAAATCCTAACCTAAGTTACAATTAAACCTAACACTACACTATCAATAAATTAATTAAATAAAATACCTACAATTACCTACAATTAAACCTAACACTACACTATCAATAAATTAATTAAATAAAATACCTACAATTACCTACAATTAAACCTAACACTACACTATCAATAAATAAATTAAATACAATTCCTACAAATAAATACAATGAAATAAACTAACTAAAGTACAAAAAATAAAAAAGAACTAAGTTACAAAAAATAAAAAAATATTTACAAACATTAGAAAAATATTACAACAATTTTAAACTAATTACACCTACTCTAAGTCCCCTAATAAAATAACAAAGCCCCCCAAAATAAAAAAATGCCCTAACCTATTCTAAATTAAAAAAGTTCAAAGCTCTTTTACCTTACCAGCCCTGAACAGGGCCCTTTGCGGGGCATGCCCCAAAGAATTCAGCTCTTTTGCCTGTAAAAAAAGCACATACAATACCCCCCCAACATTACAACCCACCACCCACATACCCCTAATCTAACCCAAACCCCCCTTAAATAAACCTAACACTAAGCCCCTGAAGATCTTCCTACCTTATCTTCACCCTCGGAAGTCTTGATCCAAGCCACGGAAGTGTTGATCCAAGCCCAAGCGGGGGGCTGAAGAGTGACGTCCATCCTCGGGCTGAAGTCTGGATCCAAGCGGCGACTGAAGAAATCCATCATCGGGCTGAAGTCGGAAGTCCATCATCGGGATGAAGTCTTCTATCAAGCAGCATCTTCAATCTTCTTTCTTCCGGAGCGGAGCCATCTTGTTCCCAGCCGACTCGGATCCATCCTCTTCTAACGACACCTCCTAGCCGAATGACGGTTCCTTTAAATGACGTCATCCAAGATGGCGTTCGTCGAATTCCGATTTGCTGATAGGATTCTATCAGCCAATCAGAATTAAGGTAGGAAAATTCTGATTGGCTGATGGAATCAGCCAATCAGATTCAAGTTCAATCCGATTGGCTGATCCGATCAGCCAATCAGATTGAGCTCGCATTCTATTGGCTGTTCCGATCAGCCAATAGAATGCAAGCTCAATCTGATTGGCTGATTCCATCAGCCAATCAGAATTTTCCTACCTTAATTCCGATTGGCTGATAGAATCCTATCATGGAGAGAATTGGACCGAGCGCTACAGTGGGGCCTTAAGCTTACTAACAGTTAGCCTCCTAGTAGGCTGATAATAGTACTAATACGAAAAGGTGAGAGTAAGCGCTAAAAGAGCTTAAAAGGCTAAAGGACTTGTGGCTAAATCTTACAATTTAATAACTTCGATAAAGGCTAAACATAAACAAATATCACAATAAAAGCACAATAACACAATAAAATTAGAAACATGGATCCATGTCTAACTTCTAAAAACATAAGTACATAATAAAATCTCCTGGGAGATGCGGATTACAGTGGGAGTGTTGACACTCCTTGATGGTGATACACAAGTGTGGGAAGTTAAATAAAAATACAAATACTAATACTTATAAGCAAAGTTATAAACCATAAAATGATTCCAAACTAACAATGTCAATCAAATATAAAGTCAATCAAAAATGGTGAAAAAATAGTGGAAAAAGTAAAATGTGAATGTTCGTATTAAACCGTGGGTGTGTCCTCCAACGTTGCTGATGGGAAGTGAGAGATCTATAGTCAAATATAGATGTTAGATGAGGTTGTAGAAAAAATGAGTAAAAAATATAATTCAACCTTTAGGCAAAGGTCATTGGAACCAAAAAGCAAAAAACAAAAAGCAAAAAATAGAAAAAATAATAATAAATGATAAAATCCACTTTGGTGAAATCAAATATGAAATGTAGCAATCCAAAAAAGAAAACGTTTGTGTTAGTTGTGTGCAAAAAATAGGGGATTAAAACAAATTCTGTGCCCAGTGAGTTTAATGTGCCATCCGATGTTAAAAGTAAAATAACAATAAATAGCAACAAAAAAAACCTGTAGGAAAACAAAGAAAAACAAAATAGTGCAACACTGTACAGGGAGTGCAGAATTATTAGGCAAGTTGTATTTTTGAGGATTAATTTTATTATTGAACAACAACCATGTTCTCAATGAACCCAAAAAACTCATTAATATCAAAGCTGAATAGTTTTGGAAGTAGTTTTTAGTTTGTTTTTAGTTATAGCTATTTTAGGGGGATATCTCTGTGTGCAGGTGACTATTACTGTGCATAAATATTAGGCAACTTAACAAAAAACAAATATATACCCATTTCAAGTATTTATTTTTACCAGTGAAACCAATATAACATCTCAACATTCACAAATATACATTTCTGACATTCAAAAACAAAACAAAAACAAATCAGTGACCAATATAGCCACCTTTCTTTGCAAGGACACTCAAAAGCCTGCCATCCATGGATTCTGTCAGTGTTTTGATCTGTTCACCATCAACATTGCGTGCAGCAGCAACCACAGCCTCCCAGACACTGTTCAGAGAGGTGTACTGTTTTCCCTCCTTGTAAATCTCACATTTGATGATGGACCACAGGTTCTCAATGGGGTTCAGATCAGGTGAACAAGGAGGCCATGTCATTAGATTTTCTTCTTTTATACCCTTTCTTGCCAGCCACGCTGTGGAGTACTTGGACGCGTGTGATGGAGCATTGTCCTGCATGAAAATCATGTTTTTCTTCAAGGATGCAGACTTCTTCCTGTACCACTGCTTGAAGAAGGTGTCTTCCAGAAACTGGCAGTAGGACGGGGAGTTGAGCTTGACTCCATCCTCAACCCGAAAAGGCCCCACAAGCTCATCTTTGATGATACCAGCCCAAACCAGTACTCCACCTCCACCTTGCTGGCGTCTGAGTCAGACTGGAGCTCTCTGCCCTTTACCAATCCAGCCACGGGCCCATCCATCTGGCCCACCAAGACTCACTCTCATTTCATCAGTCCATAAAACCTTAGAAAAATCAGTCTTGAGATATTTCTTGGCCCAGTCTTGACGTTTCAGCTTGTGTGTCTTGTTCAGTGGTGGTCGTCTTTCAGCCTTTCTTACCTTGGCCATGTCTCTGAGTATTGCACACCTTGTGCTTTTGGGCACTCCAGTGATGTTGCAGCTCTGAAATATGGCCAAACTGGTGGCAAGTGGCATCTTGGCAGCTGCACGCTTGACTTTTCTCAGTTCATGGGCAGTTATTTTGCGCCTTGGTTTTTCCACACGCTTCTTGCGACCCTGTTGACTATTTTGAATTTAACGCTTGATTGTTCGATGATCACGCTTCAGAAGCTTTGCAATTTTAAGAGTGCTGCATCCCTCTGCAAGATATCTCACTATTTTTGACTTTTCTGAGCCTGTCAAGTCCTTCTTTTGACCTATTTTGCCAAAGGAAAGGAAGTTGCCTAATAATTATGCACACCTGATATAGGGTGTTGATGTCATTAGACCACACCCCTTCTCATTACAGAGATGCACATCACCTAATATGCTTAATTGGTAGTAGGCTTTCGAGCCTATACAGCTTGGAGTAAGACAACATGCATAAAGAGGATGATGTAGTCAAAATACTCATTTGCCTAATAATTCTGCACTCCCTGTATACAATAGATAATAATGGTAATTAAAATCAAGCTCACCAGTATGCCAACGCGTTTCGGCCTGGATTAGGCCTTTCTCAAGACTATACTGTGTAGTGATCTCTGGGAGCTTTAAATAGAGAGTGTGAGAAAACAATTGGTGCCGTTTTGGCGCCAAAACCGGAAGACATGACTTCACTTCCGGTCACACTCCATAACGTAATGGAGCAAATCAATCAGGGCGGAAGTCGGCTGTGTAAGCATCCGGTATCTCCCGATCTGAGCGCATCCAAGGAGCTAAGGTGGAAGTCGGCTGTGTAAACATCCAGTGTCTTCCGATTTGAGCGCTTCTGACTATATAAGGATAAGGTTGATCTAAAGTAAGCATCCATTCCCTAATAATAACATCAACACAGAAAAAAGGGAAATCAGCCCGCAGACAGTAAACAATTTATTACTATACATAAAGGATGTATAGAGCCACTGTAGAAGAGTACCGGAATGATTGCTAAATAACCCTTAGGAACAATAAGGCCATTTCTAGGCCGATACATAGAATAGAGGCTCTCTAATTTACAACTAATACAGGTTGGATGGGAATAGGATAGAAACCACAGGAAGCATCCCAGAGATGCAATGGGGCAAACAGGAAAGGGAAGTCTTTCCGATTTTGGCGCCAAAACGGCACTAATTGTTTTCTCACACTCTCTATTTAAAGCTCCCAGAGATCACTACACAGTATAGTCTTGAGAAAGGCCTAATCCAGGCCGAAACGCGTTGGCATACTGGTGAGCTTGATTTTAATTACCATTATTATCTATTGTATACAGCGTTGCACTATTTTGTTTTTCTTTGTTTTCCTACAGGTTTTTTTTGTTGCTATTTATTGTTATTTTACTTTTAACATCGGATGGCACATTGAACTCACTGGGCACAGAATTTGTTTTAATCCCCTATTTTTTGCACACAACTAACACAAACGTTTTCTTTTTTGGATTGCTACATTTCATATTTGATTTCACCAAAGTGGATTTTATCATTTATTATTATTTTTTCTATTTTTTGCTTTTTGTTTTTTGCTTTTTGGTTCCAATGACCTTTGCCTAAAGGTTGAATTATATTTTTTACTAATTTTTTCTACAACCTCATCTAACATCTATATTTGACTATAGATCTCTCACTACCCATCAGCAACGTTGGAGGACACACCCACGGTTTAATACGAACATTCACATTTTACTTTTTCCACTATTTTTTCACCATTTTTGATTGACTTTATATTTGATTGACATTGTTAGTTTGGAATCGTTTTATGGTTTATAACTTTGCTTATAAGTATTAGTATTTGTATTTTTATTTAACTTCCCACACTTGTGTATCACCATCAAGGAGTGTCAACACTCCCACTGTAATCCGCATCTCCCAGGAGATTTTATTATGTACTTATGTTTTTAGAAGTTAGACATGGATCCATGTTTCTAATTTTATTGTGTTATTGTGCTTTTATTGTGATATTTGTTTATGTTTAGCCTTTATCGAAGGTATTAAATTGTAAGATTTAGCCACAAGTCCTTTAAGCTCTTTTAGCGCTTACTCTCACCTTTTCGTATTAGTACTATTATCAGCCTACTAGGAGGCTAACTGTTAGTAAGCTTAAGGCCCCACTGTAGCGCTCGGTCCAATTCTCTCCATTATAGATTGATTCTTCCTAGTAGGTCTTTGAGCTGCTACCCATTAGGACAGCTGTCAGCGGCATTATATGTTTAAGAACACTGCCCGCACACACCCTTAATTATAGTTATGGATCTGTTGTCAACACTAAGAAGGGATATCACCCTAAGTATCACTACACCGATAGATGGCAATATTGAGGATCCAGACAGAATAGATATTCCATCCATATTCAAAAATTTAGAGAAACTCCTTATCTCTGAAGTCAAATATAAGGCCGAAATTTCATTTTTAAATAAATGTTTGGAACTCGACATCATCCCTAAAGGCCTGAGTATTAGAAAGGAGTGCTCATTTCAGCTAGCTGATCCAGACTTTGCCGAGAAATGGATGAATATTCTCTTGGAAACATCGAGACAACTAATGAAATTGATCATTGAGTTCAAGTCTTCCCTAATCACCAAATTAGACGACGAGATTAAAGATGACGAAGTACTGTTAACCAATTTGGACAGTACAGGACCTGAGTCTAAGGAGATAGCTGAAAGAAGGGATACACTAATCAAACGGGTCACAAAAACAAGAGAAGATGTGATCCAAAAGAAGATGAAGAAGCTAAACAGGGAACTGGACACCAAGAATTTGGGGGATGGGAATAACACACGAGGGAACGACCCATCATATGAGACAAGGGAGGTATATCCACAAGAAACATTAGAACGAGATCGTAAAGAGAAAGATGAAGATACACGAGATAACTGGACAGAGGTCAACTACAGAAAAAAGAAAACACAGGGGCACTATCTGAAAACAGGGAATGAGGGTTACGGAAGACGTAGAACACATTTCCGCTCCCCTGTGAGAACAAATAATAGCCACTATCCCGACACGAGAGACTCTATATACAATAGAGATCACGGATACAACATGTATCAGGCAGATGAACAATATCACAGAGAATACAATGATTATAATTACTCCAAAAGGAGACCATGGTACAGTAATAGAAGAAATCAAGATCAAACTTACTGGGAACACGAACCTGGGTTCGGGAGCAGTAGGCAGAATTATGGACATTTCCGTCCACAGACCTACCATCACAAACGCCAACATTACTACCATGATGATAGAAGATCACCACCCCGTTGGAGGGCAAATTATAGAAATCAAGGGACAAACCATTTAAGGTCCGATGAAAAATCATACGCTCAGACAGGCTATAGCGAACACAACCAGAATACGCATAAAGGATATAGAAAACTAAGCTGGAAAGATGATCGTCCTTACATCCAAAGAGATCCACAATGGAATAATAACTAACAACACTCCAATGTGCGAGAGGGCCAACACACACATACCCCACAACAACCTAGGCCCCTCACAATGCAAGAAAATGCCCAAGGAACAGGCGAAGTTTTTTTAGGGGAGAGTCCTCTACCACCAAAGGAAAAAGAGAAAAACAAACAAACACTAAAAAGAAAAAATACGGATACAGACGAACAATCATGTTCCACAAGCAGAAAAAGACCCTTAGAGGATCCAGAGGGGGCAGTAGATCAAGGAAACAGAAGCCAGATCAGACAACAGTACTAGGCTCCAAGAACAATGACCCCACTAGTGATGGCACCGACAAAACGACAAAACGACTAAAGGACTGTTTAATCTGAGTTCTACCACACTGACAGAGAAAGAAATAGAGGTACTCTCATACGGACTGAGCTTTGCCCCATCCAAAAAGATGGACAAATTCCAAACCTTTATAAGTGCCAAGGAACTGGTTAGGAAGTTAACCCTAAAAAGGCATTTCCTAAAATCTCCAATTGAGACATATCTCAAATAAGTAATGTCAATGACCGGTTTGCACATACCGACTTAAAGGCCAAGTCTTCATTTTACCCCATCACCAGCAAAGGGAATCATATTGAGACATTCAAAATGAATGTCTGCCAAGACATAAGGAACCTGAAACTATCAAAATGCAACCAGATTAGACATAATCTAACAAGACCACAACTGGAGACAATCAAAAACCTAGAAAGGAATCACCAATTAATCATCAAACCAGCCGATAAAGGTGGCGGTATCGTCATTATGGACAAGACCAAATATGAGGACGAATGTCTGAGGATTTTGAGTGATGCCAGTACCTATCAAAAACTCTGTAACAATCCAGTTGCAAGGTTCAAGAAAGAACTAGAGGTCCTCCTTGGAGAAGCAAAAACAGAGGGAATTCTCAGCGAAAGGGAATATAACTACATCAGAGTATCATACCCAAAAACACCTGTCTTCTACCAACTACCTAAAGTCCACAAGTCTATGATAGATCCACCGGGAAGGCCCATCATATCCGGGATAGGATCCTTGAAAAGTAATTTATCTGAGTATGTGGACAAGATATTACAGAAATATGTAGTATCATTACCATCGTATCTCAGGGATTCGACACAAGTTCTGTCACTACTAAAAACAATTTCCTGGAAAGACAACTACATAATAGCCACATGTGACGTTGTGTCACTATATACCAGCATCCCACACAATCTTGGGATAGAGGCAGTTAACTAATTTCTAAAAAAAGATCAGGAAATACCCGACGAACGGAGGATTTTCATACTGGACTGTATTAACTATATCTTGAATCATAATTATTTCTGCAATAACAACCAGTTTTATAAACAACTGTGCGGCACAGCAATGGGGACCAGGTTCGCGCCAAGCTATGCCAATCTTTATATGGGCGCATGGGAAAACATCTTTTGGGACTCATGCCCAGCTGGCGCGGACCTGGTCCAGTATTCAAGATATATAGATGACATTTTTATAATTTGGAGTGGCTCATTGGAAGATCTGCTGTATGCTATTGATATAATGAACAACAACGAGAAAAATCTGAAGTTCACACACCAATACAGCCAAGAGAAATTGGACTTCCTGGATCTAAGGATTGAGGTGAAGAACGGCAAGCTTGAGACGTCAACCTTCTTTAAGGAGGTTGACTGTAATAACTATATACACAACACAAGCTGCCATCATCCTACCTGGAAATCAAACATACCGAAGGGCCAATTTTTGAGGGTGAGGAAGAACTGTTCAACAACCAAAAAATGGACCACACAGGTGGACTTATTGAAACAGCGCTTCTTAGAAAGGGGGTATGATAAAGAATCCCTGGATGAAAAAATCGAAGAAGTTGGCAAGATCAATAGAGAGAACCTCCTGCGCTACAAAAATAAACCAAAAAAGATCTGGAATGACACAATAATAGATGTCCCCATGATTTCGGAATATTGTGAGAACAGATACATCCTGGAAAGGATTATCAAGAAACATTGGGCTATACTCAAAGAGGACGACGTGATTGGGGAAAAGCTGATCTCACAACCAAAATTCATTTACAGGAAAACTAGGAATTTGAAAACTATGCTAGTTCCTAGCATTCCAAGAAAAGGGAACACCAACTACGTCACCAACTGCCAAAAGAAAAGCATCAAAGGATTCTATTCATGTCCAAGCTGTAAAGCTTGCAAGAATGGTCGAAAGACTGACACCTTTTCATCCTTTCAAAAGAACGAGAAATATAGGATCAAAGAGTTGATCAGATGTAACGATAAAAATATCATCTATCTAGTCTCCTGCACCTGCGGGTTGCAATACGTAGGGCAAACATCAAGAGCCCTTAAGGATAGGATTAGGGAACACATCCTATGCATCGAGAAAGGTGGAACAGATACCCCACTTTATAAACACTTTGCGACAACCCATAAGGGAAATCTAAAAGACTTCAGTTTTTTGAGAATCCAAAAGGTAAAAGTAGACTGGCGAGGAGGGAACCACGAACAGAGACTATTATTTAATGAGTCAAGATGGATCTTTTTGATGGACTGTCTTTATCCCAAAGGTCTAAATCATAAGGAAGACCTAACACACTTGCTTTCTATTAAATAACAGTTCTCATATAAGACACAATTGGTACCTTGACCATAATATAAGCCAACTGAGGTGGTTACCATAACTTTGATCTCCCAGGTCTAGAATAAGGAAGCATCCTGGTAAAATACACACCAGGTGGACCTCGAAATGAATACATCTTAGTCAGCAATTTAACTAAAATCTATAACTGCTAAACATCTACCTTTTGAAATAGACCAAAGATGAACTAAGAAAGAATAGAATACCTGTCCTGCACTATCTAATCAGGGTGCTTACAAAACTCTATAATAAAGACAAGAACCAAGTATCAGTTAGAAATTTACTGTAGTATAGAAATATACCAGTATAAATATAATGGACACAAAGAATGATATAAACAATAGTACATTATGTCTGACAACAGATCCATACACCAAAAATAATTATTTAGAATTTTTTTTTTAAGAAATCATTCAGTAATATCTAATTCAACAACACTTAGACATTTACTTAGGATAGACCTTTCGAATGGAACATGAATCCCTCATTAGTAGATCCCTCGTTCACAATCTGATCCATAAATTATAGCCCAATGAAGAATAAAATGGAAAATCCTAAAGCACAACAAGCAAACTAAGGATCCAAGTATAGTTACACTATGTATGTCAGAATATCTAACATAAGTCACCTATATGAATAGATCTTCTTGATCATTATCTGACCCCAGCTTATATTCGAAAAATAGCCACCCTTAGTAAGACACCCACGTATTTATCTAATGTACCACTCAAGTACCTTGAGTTTATAACTTCATCTGAAAGAACAGTAAGGTCCAAACTTTCAGTGTATCCATAACGGGTTCACTTAACGGAAAGATAACAACTCCGGTGAACTCTAAAACTCCATTTTAGGATATATATAACAGATCCACCTCACCTCTGTTGACCATAACAGTAGGTAGTGAGAAATACACAAACTCAGGGTTTAATTTGTTTTATTTGTCTTTTTCTAATACAGACTAACAGATCAGAATAGAGATCGTTACAAATATTGAGAAAAGCTAGATAATTATAGCCGTTCCACAAAGTAGTGACAGATTAAGAAGTTTCATAATATCATGAAGACTCTGAATATATATATCCCATTAATTTACTAAATATATTAATTTGACAATTTCACTCTGATTAATTTTTAAAATGCACATACATATGAAGCTAAAGCCTAAATATGGACATATCAGGTTCTAACCAAAACCGGCATTGACAATAAAACTGACAAATGTGGTAATCTACCACAACAACCAGAAGCCAAACCGGAAGACATGACTTCACTTCCGGTCACACTCCATAACGTAATGGAGCAAATCAATCAGGGCGGAAGTCGGCTGTGTAAGCATCCGGTATCTCCCAATCTGAGCGCATCCAAGGAGCTAAGGCGGAAGTCGGCTGTGTAAACATCCGGTGTCTTCCGATTTGAGCGCTTCTGACTATATAAGGATAAGGTTGATCTAAAGTAAGCATCCATTCCCTAATAATAACATCAACACAGAAAAAAGGGAAATCAGTCCGCAGACAGTAAACAATTTATTACTATACATAAAGGATGTATAGAGCCACTGTAGAAGAGTACCGGAATGATTGCTAAATAACCCTTAGGAACAATAAGGCCATTTCTAGACCGATACATAGAATAGAGGCTCTCTAATTTACAACTAATACAGGTTGGATGGGAATAGGATAGAAACCACAGGAAGCATCCCAGAGATGCAATGGGGCAAACAGGAAAGGGAAGTCTTTCCGATTTTGGCGCCAAAACGGCACCAATTGTTTTCTCACACTCTCTATTTAAAGCTCCCAGAGATCACTACACAGTATAGTCTTGAGAAAGGCCTAATCCAGGCCGAAACGCGTTGGCATACTGGTGAGCTTGATTTTAATTACCATTATTATCTATTGTATACAGTGTTGCACTATTTTGTTTTTCTTTGTTTTCCTACAGGTTTTTTTGTTGCTATTTATTGTTATTTTACTTTTAACATCGGATGGCACATTGAACTCACTGGGCACAGAATTTGTTTTAATCCCCTATTTTTTGCACACAACTAACACAAACGTTTTCTTTTTTGGATTGCTACATTTCATATTTGATTTCACCAAAGTGGATTTTATAATTTATTATTATTTTTTCTATTTTTTGCTTTTTGTTTTTTGCTTTTTGGTTCCAATGACCTTTGCCTAAAGGTTGAATTATATTTTTTACTCATTTTTTCTACAACCTCATCTAACATCTATATTTGACTATAGATCTCTCACTACCCATCAGCAACGTTGGAGGACACACCCACGGTTTAATACGAACATTCACATTTTACTTTTTCCACTATTTTTTCACCATTTTTGATTGACTTTATATTTGATTGACATTGTTAGTTTGGAATCGTTTTATGGTTTATAACTTTGCTTATAAGTATTAGTATTTGTATTTTTATTTAACTTCCCACACTTGTGTATCACCATCAAGGAGTGTCAACACTCCCACTGTAATCCGCATCTCCCAGGAGATTTTATTATGTACTTATGTTTTTAGAAGTTAGACATGGATCCATGTTTCTAATTTTATTGTGTTATTGTGCTTTTATTGTGATATTTGTTTATGTTTAGCCTTTATCGAAGGTATTAAATTGTAAGATTTAGCCACAAGTCCTTTAGCCTTTTAAGCTCTTTTAGCGCTTACTCTCACCTTTTCGTGATAGAATCCTATCAGCCAATCGGAATTCGACTGACGCCATCTTGGATGACGTCATTTAAAGGAACCGTCATTCGGCTAGTAGGCGTCGTTAGAAGAGGATGGATCCGCGTCGGCTGGGAACAAGATGGCTCCGCTCCACTCCGGAAGAAAGAAGATTGAAGATGCTGCTTGATAGAAGACTTCATCCCGATGATGGACTTCCGACTTCAGCCCGATGATGGATTTCTTCAGTCGCCGCTTGGATCCAGACTTCAGCCCGAGGATGGACGTTACTCTTCGGCCCCCCGCTTGGGCTTGGATCAACACTTCCGAGGCTTGGATCAAGGCTTCCGAGGACGGATCGGTGAACCTGGCAGGGTGAAGATAAGGTAGGAAGATCTTCAGGGGCTTAGTGTTAGGTTTATTTAAGGGGGGGTTGGGTTAGATTAGGGGTATGTGGGTGGTGGGTTGTAATGTTGGGGGGGGTATTGTGTGTTTTTTTTACAGGCAAAAGAGCTGAATTCTTTGGGGCATGCCCCGCAAAGGGCCCTGTTCAGGGCTGGTAAGGTAAAAGAGCTTTGAACTTTTTTTAATTTAGAATAGGGTAGGGCATTTTTTTTATTTTGGGGGGCTTTGTTATTTTATTAGGGGGCTTAGAGTAGGTGTAATTAGTTTAAAATTGTTGTAATATTTTTCTAATGTTTGTAAATATTTTTTTATTTTTTGTAACTTAGTTCTTTTTTATTTTTTGTACTTTAGTTAGTTTATTTCATTGTATTTATTTGTAGGAATTGTATTTAATTTATTCATTGATAGTGTAGTGTTAGGTTTAATTGTAGGTAATTGTAGGTATTTTATTTAATCAATTTATTGATAGTGTAGTGTTAGGTTTAATTGTAGGTAATTGTAGGTATTTTATTTAATTAATTTATTGATAGTGTAGTGTTAGGTTTAATTGTAACTTAGGTTAGGATTTATTTTACAGGTAATTTTGTAATTATTTTAACTATTTTAGCTATTAAATAGTTCTTAACTATTTAATAGCTATTGTACCTGGTTAAAATAAATACAAAGTTACCTGTAAAATAAATATAAATCCTAAAATAGCTATAATATAATTATAATTTATATTGTAGCTATATTAGGGTTTATTTTACAGGTAAGTATTTAGCTTTAAATAGGAATAATTTATTTAATAAGAGTTAATTTATTTCGTTAGATTTAAATTATATTTAACTTAGGGGGGTGTTAGTGTTAGGGTTAGACTTAGCTTTAGGGGTTCATCCATTTATTACAGTAGCGGCGAGATTCGGTCGGCAGATTAGGGGTTAATAATTGAAGTTAGGTGTTGGCGATGTTAGGGAGGGCAGATTAGGGGTTAATACTATTTATTATAGGGTTATTGAGGCGGGAGTGAGGCGGATTAGGGGTTAATAACTTTATTATAGTAGCGGTGCGGTCCGGTCGGCAGATTAGGGGTTAATAAGTGTAGGCAGGTGGAGGCGACGCTGAGGGGGGCAGATTAGGGGTTAATAAATATAATATAGGGGTCGGCGGTGTTAGGCGCAGCAGATTAGGGGTACATAGGGATAACGTAGTTGGCGGCAGTGTACGGAGCGGAAGATTAGGGGTTAAAAAATTTAAATATAGTGGCGTCGATGTGGGGGGACCTCGGTTTAGGGGTACATAGGTAGTTTATGGGTGTTAGTGTACTTTAGAGCACAGTAGTTAAGAGCTTTATAAACCGGCGTTAGCCCAGAAAGCTCTTAACTACTGACTTTTTTCTGCGGCTGGAGTTTTGTCGTTAGATTTCTAACGCTCACTTCAGACACGACTCTAAATGCCGGCGTTAGAAAGATCCCATTGAAAAGATAGGATACGCAATTGACGTAAGGGGATCTGCGGTATGGAAAAGTCGCGGCTGGAAAGTGAGCGTTAGACCCTTTCCTGACTAACTCCAAATACCGGCGGTAGCCCAAAACCAGCGTTAGGAGCCTCTAACGCTGGTTTTCACGGCTACCGCCCAACTCTAAATCTAGGCCTTTGATTTTTAGGGATTCTTTTGAAATTATTATGCACACATTCCATTAAGTGCTACAGGTTCTCAACAAATGTTTCTTGCATATCTGTAAAACTTGATTTGGGTTCTGTACACACATCAGATTTTGTAGGCTGAGCTTGAATGTCCATATATTTTTATTTGTGAATGCAAATATTTGTTAATTAACACTTTGTTTAAAACATTATATTTAGAAAGATGAAAACATATCTGAGCAAAAAGAAATAACAAAGGAGGAAGGTATAAAAATATTAACTATTAACAACTATATACTATTATCTATGAACTACTTACTATTAACTATTTATAAATCTAAACTAATAACTATTTACTATTTTTTATTAACTATGAACTACTTACTTTTAACTCTTAACTATTTACTTATATCTATGAACAACTAGCTAATCTATACTACCTATATCCATCTAATAACAAATAATTTAGGGTACTTTTCCATTACCGGACCACCATTGCCAGCAAAAAACTGTATAGATTTTTTGCCCGTTATTACTGTAGAAGCTGAAATGTTTCCATCTCCACTATCTAGGGGTTTCAAGGAAGGCAAAGAGCCAATCCACAAGTTTCACTTGGGTGAATGCCAGAGGATTGGTACAGAGCACCGCTGAACCTCTGCCATCCACCCCCTCGAATTCCCCAGGCGGAGGCAACAAAGAGAGTGGTAGCACACCCCTTAGGAAAAATAACTGAAATCAATCGCATCCTGTAACCATCAATTCATTTCTTACACCTCTTTACTGGAATTTTGGACCACTCTTTTTTTCACCAATTGCTCCAGCTCTCTCAGATTGGAAGGGTTCCTTTTCCCAACTGCTGTTTTGAGATCTTTCCACGGGTGCTCTATGGGATTGAGATCTGGTCTCATTGTTGGCCAGTTCAGTACTTTCCAGCGCTTTGTCTTAAACCTTTTCTGGGTGCACTTTGACGTGTGCTTTGGGTTATTGTCCTGATGTAAGACCCATGACCTCTGACGGAGACCCAACCTTCGGACACTGGGCCCTACATTGCACCACATAATTCTTTGGTAGTCTTCAGATTTCATAATTCCATGCACACAGTCAGGACATCCAGTGCCTGAAGCAGCAAAGCAACCCTAAAACATCAGTGAACATCCACCATTTTTGACTGTAGGGAATGTATTAATTTCTTTAAAAGCCTCAATTCTTTTTCTGAAAACAGTAGAATAATGTGATTTACCAAAAGGCTACAATTTTGTTTAGTCTATCCACAGCACATTCTCCCAAAAGGATTTTGGCTTCCTCAGGTAAGTTTTGTCAAACTCCAATCTGGCTTTTTTATGTTTCTATTTCAGCAGTGGAGCCCTCCTGGGTCTCCTAGCATAGCGTCCCTTTTCATTCAGATGGCGACGTATAGTGAGAGCTGACACATTTATACCCTGTGCCTGAAGGTCAGCTTGAATTTGTCTGGAAGTTGATCGAGGTTCTTTATCCACCATTCGAGCAATCCTTCAGTGCAATCTTTAATCAATTTTTCTCTTTCGTCCACAGAGATTAGCTACAGTGCCATGGTCTGTAAACTTCTTGACAATGTTGCGCACAGTGCACACAGGAACATTAAGATCTCTGGAGATGGACTTGTAACCTTGAGATTGTCCATGCTTTTCCACAATTTTTGTTCTCAAATCTAAGACAATTCTTCGCTGCTCTTTCTCTTCTCCGTGCTCAGTGTGGCACACAGAGACACACAACAGAATGGTTGAGTACATTTTTCACCATTTTAACGAGTTTCCGGTTTGATTTCTATATTACTAGCACCTGTTAATTGATACAGTTGAGTTTAATTACAAATTACAGGAGCTTCACAAAATTGGATTGTAATTATTTCTTACAATTTTGAGAAGGTGCCAATAATTTTGTCCAGTCCATTTTTGGAGTTTTGTGTGGAATGTGTCAGATCTGGATTTTTTTCTCTCCAGTTTTTTGTGTCAAACCAATACAAACAAAACAAATAAACATGAGCATGCCTAAACATTTGTAATTGCAAATTGCAACAATTTTCTACGCAAAGTGGTGCTTTATCTGACAGAAATGCAAGGGTGCCAAAATGTTGACTGTATATACAGTGGGGCAAAAAAGTATTTAGTCAGCCACCAATTGTGCAAGTTCTTCCATTTAAGAAGATGAGAGAGGCCTGTAATTTTCATTATAGGTATACCTCAACTATGAGAGACAAAATGTGGAAACAAATCCAGACAATCACATTGTCTGATTTGGAAAGAAATTATTTGCAAATTATGGTGGATAATAAGTATTTGGTCAATATCAAAAGTTCATCTCAATACTTTGTTATATATCCTTTGTTGGCAATGACAGAGGTCAAACGTTTTCTGTAAGTCTTCACAAGGTTGTCACACTGTTGCTGGTATGTTGGCCCATTCCTGCATGCAGATCTCCTCTAGAGCAGTGATGTTTTGGGGCTGTCTCTGGGCAACATAGACTTTCAACTCCCTCCAAAGGTTTTCTATGGGGTTGAGATCTGGAGACTGGCTAGGTCACTCCAGGACCTTGAAATGCTTCTTACAAAGCCACTCCTTCGTTGCCCAGGCGGTGTGTTTGGGATCATTGTCATGCTAAAAGACCCAGCCATGTTTCATCTTCAATGCCCTTGCTGATGGAAGGAGGTTTGCACTCAAAATCTCACGATACATGGCCCCATTCATTCTTTAATGTACACGGATCAGTCATCCTGTTCCCTTTGCAGAGAAACAGCCCCAAAGCATGATGTTGCCACCCCCATGCTTCACAGTAGGTATGGTGTTCTTTGATTGCAACTCAGCATTCTCTCTCCTCCAAACACGACGAGTTGTGTTTCTACTAAACAGTTCTACTTTGGTTTCATCTGACCATATGACATTCTCCCAATCCACTTCTGGATCATCCAAATGCTCTCTAGCATACTTCAGACGGGCCCGGACATGTACTGGCTTAAGCAGGGGGACACGTCTGGCACTGCAGGATCTGAGTCCCTGGGGGCGTAGTGTATTACTGATGGTAGCCTTTGTTACATTGGTCCCAGCTATCTGCAGGTCATTTACTAGGTCCCCCCGTGTGGTTATGGGATGTTTGCTCACCGTTCTTGTGATCATTTTGACCCCAGGGGGTCAGATCTTGCGTGGAGCCCCAGATCGAGGGAGATTATCAGTGGTCTTGTATGTCTTCCATGTTCTAATTATTGCTCCCACAGTTGATTTCTTCACACCAAGCTGCTTGCCTATTGCAGATTCAGTCTTCCCAGCCTAGTGCAGGTCTACAATTTTGTTTCTGGTGTCCTTCAACAACTCTTTGGTCTTCACCATAGTGGAGTTTGGAGTGTGACTGTTTGAGGTTGTGGACAGATGTCTTTTATACTGATAACAAGTTCAAACAGGTGCCATTAATACAGGTAATGAGTGGAGGACAGAGGAGCCTCTTAAAGAAGAAGATACAGGTCTGTGAGAGCCAGAAATCTTGCTTGTTTGTAGGTGATCAAATACTTATTTTCCACCATAATATGCAAATAAATTCTTTCCAAATCAGACAATGGGATTGTCTGGATTTGTTTCCACATTTTGTCTGTCATAGTTGTGGTATACCTATGATGAAAATTACAGGCCTCTCTCATCTTCTTAAGTGGGAGAACTTGCACAATTGGTGGCTGACTAAATACTTTTTTGCCCCACTGTATATATATATATATATATATAATAAATCCATCCATAGGAAATAGAGGGCACTCACAGGTCTTGGTAATTTTTATAATTTATTTTCGATGCGAAAATCACAATTTTAGTCGACGTTTCAGCTCCACATATGTTGCTACAGCATTTGGGGAATGGCGATGTGAACACGCCAAATATACAAACAAGATTGTCTTGAAAAAGGCTCATATGTGGAGCCGAAACGTTTACTAAAATTATGTGATGTTTGCATCGAAAATAAATTAAAAAATGATCAAGACCTGTGAGGGCCCTCTATTTCGTATGGATGTGTATAAGGATTGACTGAGGAGACACCCAGGCATTGCAGAAGTATTAGAAAGGTTGGAGTACATGGATTGCAGAACATATTTATATATACTGTATATGTATAAATATTTATATATAGGGATATCTATTTTTAAAAAAATTCTGCTATGTGTAGGACATTGGATGTGAAATATTTACAGTAAATACATAGATAAAACCTTTAATAAATATGAATTTTGCATAAATATGATTTTACATATTTTCATCTACTTAACTGCTCAAAGGGCTCCAATGCACTTCTGTATATGTCCATTTATGTGTACATATGTATTTATATGTGTATATATGTCTGTAAATACATATATACATATATAAATTCAAGTACACACACACACACACATATATATATATATATATATATATATATATACATATATATATATATCTTTTCAAATATTTATGTATGTATCTCTATATTAAAGCACTTTATAACTTTTTTGTGCATTTTTAAAAAAATATTTTTTATTATATGGTGATGTTATGACTGTAACTGTACTTTGTAACATATTCTTTGATGTATTTTGTGACACTTTTTCATTTTTCAAAACAGTTAACCAAAGCTCTGAGGACGTGGGGGGAGCTTTAGTGAATCAGTTACATAAAATAACATAAGGACTGGTGAAGCTGGAGAGGCTGAAAGGAGCTTTAATTAATCAGTTACATAGAATAACATAGGAACTGGTGAAGCTGTAAAGGCTGGAGAGAGCCTTAGTGAATCAGTTACATAGAATAACATAGGAACTGGGGAAGCTGTAAAGGCTGGAGGGAGCTTTAGTGAATCAGTTACATAGAATAATATAGGAACTGGTGAAGCTAGAGAGGCTGGAGGGAGCTTAAGTGAATCAGTTACATAGAATAATATAGGAACTGGTGAAGCTGGAGAGACTTTAGTGAATTAGTTACATACTGTAGAATAAGATAGGATCTGGTGAAGCTGGAGACGAATGGAGGGAGCGTTAGTTAATCAGTTACATAAAATAACATAGGAACTGGTGAAGCTAGAGAGGCTGGAGGGAGCTTTAGTGAATCAGTTGCATAGAATAAGATAGGAGCTGGAGAGGCTGAAGGGAGCTTTAGTGAATCTGTAACAGAATAACACAGGAACTGGTGAAGCTGGAGAGGCTGGAGGGAGCTTTAGTGAATCAGTTACATAAAATAACATAAGAACTGGTGAATCTGGAGAGGCTGGAGGGAGCTTTAGTGAATCAGTAACATAACAACACAGGAACTGGTGAAAATGGAGAGGCTGGAGGGAGCTTTAGTGAATCAGTAACATAGAGTAACATAGGAACTGGTGAAGTTGGAGAGACTGGAGGGAACTTTAGTGAATCAGTTACATAGAATAACATAGGGACTGGTGAAGCTGGAGAGGATGGAGGGAACTTTAGTGAATCAGTTACATAAAATAACATAGGAACTGGTGAAGCTGGAGAGGCTGGAGGGAGCTTTAGTGAATCAGTTACATAGAACAACATAGGAATTGGTGAAGCTGGAGAGGCTGGAGAGAGCTTTAGTGAATCAGTTACATAGAATAACATAGGAACTGGTGAAGCTGGAGAGGCTGGAGAGAGCTTTAGTGAATCAGTTACATAGAATAACATAGGAACTGTTGAAGCTGGAGAGGCTGGAGAAAGCTTTAGTGAATCAGTTACATAGAATAACATAGGAACTGGTGAAGTTGGAGAGGCTGGAGAGAGCTTTAGTGAATCAGTTACATAGAATAACATAGGAACTGGTGAAGTTGGAGAGGCTGGAGAGAGCTTTAGTGAATCAGTTACATAGAATATCATAGGAACTGGTGAAGCTGGAGAGGCTGGAGAGAGCTTTAGTGAATCAGTTACATAGAATAACATAGGAACTGGTAAAGCTGGAGAGGCTGGAGTAAGCTTTAGTGAATCAGTTACATAGAATAACATAGGGACTGGTGAAGCTGGAGAGGATGGAGGGAGCTTTAGTGAATCCGTTACATAAAATAACATACGAACTGGTGAAGCTGGAGAGGCTGGAGGGAGCTTTAGTGAATCAGTTACATAGAATAACATAGGAACTGGTGAAGCTGGAGAGGCTGGAGAGAGCTTTAGTGAATCAGTTACATAGAATAACATAGGAATTGTTGAAGCTGGAGAGGCTGGAGAGAGCTTTAGTGAATCAGTTACATTGAATAACATAGGAACTGGTAAAGCTGGAGAGGCTGGAGGGAGCTTTAGTGAATCAGTTACATAGAATAACACAGGAACTGGTGAAGCTGGAGAGGCTGAAGGGAGCTTTAGTGAATCCGTAACAGAATAACACAGGAACTGGTGACGTTGGAGAGGTTGGAGGAAGCTTTAGTGAATCAGTTACATAAGATAACATAGGAACTGGTCACGTTGGAGAGGTTGGAGGAAGCTTTAGTGAATCAGTTACATAGAATAACATAGGAACTAGGGAAGCTGTAAAGGCTGGAGGGCGCTTTAGAGAATCAGTTACATAGAATAACATAGGAACTGGTGAAGCTGGAGAGGCTGGAGAGAGCTTTAGTGAATCAGTTACATAGAAAAACACAGGAACTGATGAAGATGGAGAGGCTGGAAAGAGCTTTAGTGAATCAGTTACATAGAAAAACATAGGAACTGGTGAAGCTGGAGAGGCTGTAAGTAACGTTAGTGAATCAGTTACAAAGAATAACATAGGAACTGGTGATGCTGGAGAGGCTGGAGGGAGCTTTAGTGAATCAGTTACATATAATAACATAGGAACTGGTGAAGCTGGAGAGGCTGGAGGGAGCTTTATTGAATCAGTTACATATAATAACATAGGAACTGGTGATGCTGGAGAGGCTGGAGGGAGCTTTAGTGAATCAGTTACATATAATAACATAGGAACTGGTGATGCTGGAGAGGCTGGAGGGAGCTTTATTGAATCAGTTACATAGAATAACATAGGAACTGGTGAAGCTGGAGAGGCTGGAGTGAGCGTTAGTGAATCCGTTACATAGAATAACACAGGAACTGGTAAAGCTGGAGAGGGTGGAGAGAGCTTTAGTGAATCAGTTACATAGAAAAAACACAGGAACTGGTGAAGCTGGAGAGGCTGGAGGGAGCTTTAGTGAATCAGTTACATAGAATAACAAAGGAACTGGTGAAGCTGTAGAGGCTGGAGGGAGCTTTAGTGAATCAGTTACATAGAATAACATAGGAACTGGTGATGCTGGAGAGGCTGGAGGGAGCTTTAGTGAATCAGTTACATATAATAACATAGGAACTGGTGATGCTGGAGAGGCTGGAGGGAGCTTTAGTGAATCAGTTACATAGAATAACATAGGAACTGGTGAAGCTGTAGAGGCTGGAGGGAGCTTTAGTGAATCAGTTACATATAATAACATAGGAACTGGTGATGCTGGAGAGGCTGGAGGGAGCTTTAGTGAATCAGTTACATATAATAACATAGGAACTGGTGATGCTGGAGAGGCTGGAGGGAGCTTTAGTGAATCAGTTACATAGAATAACATAGGAACTGGTGAAGCTGGAGAGGCTGGGGGGAGATTTAGTGAATCCGTTACATAGAATAACATAGGAACTGGTGAAGCTGGAGAGGCTGGAGTGAGCGTTAGTGAATCCGTTACATAGAATAACACAGGAACTGGTAAAGCTGGAGAGGGTGGAGAGAGCTTTAGTGAATCAGTTACATAGAAAAAACACAGGAACTGGTGAAGCTGGAGAGGCTGGAGGGAGCTTTAGTGAATCAGTTACATAGAATAACAAAGGAACTGGTGAAGCTGTAGAGGCTGGAGGGAGCTTTAGTGAATCAGTTACATAGAATAACATAGGAACTGGTGAAGCTGGAGAGGCTGGGAGGGAGCTTTAGTGAATCAGTGACATAGAATAACATAGGAACTGGTAAAGCTGAAGAGGCTAGAGGGAGCTTTAGTGAATCAGTTACATAGAATAACATAGGAACTGGTGAAGCTGGAGAGGCTCGAGGGAGCTTTAGTGAATCAGTTACATAGAAAAACACAGGAACTGGTGAAGCTGGAGAGGCTGGAGGGAGCTTTAGTGAATACGTTACATAGAAAAACACAGGAACTGGTGAAGCTGGAGAGGCTGGAGGGAGCTTTAGTGAATCAGTTACATAGAATAACAGAGGAACTGGTAAAGTTGGAGAGGCTGGAGGGAGCTATAGTGAATCAGTTACATAGAATAACATAGGAAATGGTGAAGCTGGAGAGGCTGGAGAAAGCTTTAGTGAATCAGTTACATAGAATAACATAGGATCTGGTGAAGCTGGAGAGGCTGGAGAGAGCTTTAGTGAATCAGTTATATAGAATAACATAGGAACTGGTGAAGCTGGAGAGGCTGGAGGGAGCTTTAGTGAATCAGTTGCATAGAATAAGATAGGAGCTGGAGAGGCTGGAGGGAGCTTTAGTGAATCAGTTACATAGAATAACATAGGAACTGGTGAAGCTGGAGAGGTTGGAGGGAGGTTTAGTGAATCAGTTACATAGAATAACAAAGAAACTGGTGAAGCTGGAGAGGCTGGAGGGAGCTTTAGTGAATCAGTTACATATAATAACATAGGAACTGGTGATGCTGGAGAGGCTGGAGGGAGCTTTAGTGAATCAGTTACATATAATAACATAGGAACTGGTGATGCTGGAGAGGCTGGAGGGAGCTTTAGTGAATCAGTTACTTAGAATAACATAGGAACTGGTGAAGCTGGAGAGGCTGGGGGGAGCTTTAGTGAATCCGTTACATAGAATAACATAGGAACTGGTGAAGCTGGAGAGGCTGGAGTGAGCGTTAGTGAATCCGTTACATAGAATAACACAGGAACTGGTAAAGCTGGAGAGGGTGGAGAGAGCTTTAGTGAATCAGTTACATAGAAAAAACACAGGAACTGGTGAAGCTGAAGAGACTGGAGGGAGCTTTAGTGAATCAGTTACATAGAATAACATAGGAACTGGTGAAGCTGGAGAGGCTGGAGGGAGCTTTAGTTAATCAGTTACATAGAATAACATAGGAACTGGTGAAGCTGGAGAGGCTGGGAGGGAGCTTTAGTGAATCAGTTACATAGAATAACATAGGAACTGGTGAAGCTGGAGAGGCTGGAGGGAGCTTTAGTGAATCAGTTACATAGAATAACATAGGAACTGGTGAAGTTGGAGAGGCTGGAGGGAGCTTTAGTGAATCAGTTACATAGAATAACATAGGAACTGGTGATGCAGGAGAGGCTGGAGGGAGCTTTAGTGAATCAGTTACATAGAATAACATAGGAACTGGTGAAGCTGGAGAGGCTGGAGGGAGCTTTAGTGAATCAGTTACATAGAATAAACATAGAATAACATAGGAACTGGTGATGCAGGAGAGGCTGGAGAGAGCTTTAGTGAATCAGTTACATAGAATAACATAGGAACTAGTGAAGCTGGAGAGGCTGTAGGGAGTTTAAGTGAATCAGTTACATAGAATAACATAGGAACTGGTGAAGTTGGAGAGAGCTATAGTGAATCAGTTACATAGAATAACAGAGGAACTGGTGAAGCTGGAGAGGCTGGAGAGAGCTTTAGTGAATCAGTTACATAGAATAACATAGGAACTGGTGAAGCTGGAGAGGCTGGAGGGAGCTTTAGTGAATCAGTTACATAGAATAACATAGGAACTGGTGAAGTTGGAGAGGCTGGAGGGAGCTTTAGTGAATCAGTTACATAGAATAACATAGGAACTGGTGATGCTGGAGAGGCTGGAGGGAGCTTTAGTGAATCAGTTACATAGAATAACATAGGAACTGGGGAAGCTGGAGAGGCTGGAGAGAGCTTTAGTGAATCAGTTACATAGAATAACATAGGAACTGGTGAAGCTGGAGAGGCTGGAGTGAGCGTTAGTGAATCAGTTACATAGAATAACACAGGAACTGGTGAAGCTGTAGAGGCTGGAGGGAGCATTAGTGAATCAGTGACATAGAATAACAAAGGAACTGGTGATGCTGGAGAAACTGGAGGGAGCTTTAGTGAATCAGTTACATAGAATAACATAGGAACTGGTGAAGTTGGAGAGGCTGGAGGGAGCTTTAGTGAATCAGTTACATAGAATAACATAGGAACTGGTGATGCAGGAGAGGCTGGAGGGAGCTTTAGTGAATCAGTTACATAGAATAACATAGGAACTGGTGAAGCTGGAGAGGCTGGAGGGAGCTTTAGTGAATCAGTTACATAGAATAACATAGGAACTAGTGAAGCTGGAGAGGCTGTAGGGAGTTTAAGTGAATCAGTTACATAGAATAACATAGGAACTGGTGAAGCTGGAGAGGCTGGAGGGAGCTTTAGTGAATCAGTTACATAGAATAACATAGGAACTGGTGAAGTTGGAGAGAGCTATAGTGAATCAGTTACATAGAATAACAGAGGAACTGGTGAAGCTGGAGAGGCTGGAGAGAGCTTTAGTGAATCAGTTACATAGAATAACATAGGAACTGGTGAAGCTGGAGAGGCTGGAGAGAGCTTTAGTGAATCAGTTACATAGAATATCATAGGAACTGGTGAAGCTGGAGAGGCTGGAGAGAGCTTTAGTGAATCAGTTACATAGAATAACATAGGAACTGGTAAAGCTGGAGAGGCTGGAGTAAGCTTTAGTGATTCAGTTACATAGAATAACATAGGGACTGGTGAAGCTGGAGAGGATGGAGGGAGCTTTAGTGAATCCGTTACATAAAATAACATACGAACTGGTGAAGCTGGAGAGGCTGGAGGGAGCTTTAGTGAATCAGTTACATAGAATAACATAGGAACTGGTGAAGCTGGAGAGGCTGGAGAGAGCTTTAGTGAATCAGTTACATAGAATAACATAGGAATTGTTGAAGCTGGAGAGGCTGGAGAGAGCTTTAGTGAATCAGTTACATTGAATAACATAGGAACTGGTAAAGCTGGAGAGGCTGGAGGGAGCTTTAGTGAATCAGTCACTTAGAATAACATAGGAACTGGTGAAGCTGGAGAGGATGGAGGGAGCTTTAGTGAATCAGTTACATAGAATAACACAGGAACTGGTGAAGCTGGAGAGGCTGAAGGGAGCTTTAGTGAATCCGTAACAGAATAACACAGGAACTGGTGACGTTGGAGAGGTTGGAGGAAGCTTTAGTGAATCAGTTACATAAGATAACATAGGAACTGGTCACGTTGGAGAGGTTGGAGGAAGCTTTAGTGAATCAGTTACATAGAATAACATAGGAACTAGGGAAGCTGTAAAGGCTGGAGGGCGCTTTAGAGAATCAGTTACATAGAATAACATAGGAACTGGTGAAGCTGGAGAGGCTGGAGAGAGCTTTAGTGAATCAGTTACATAGAAAAACACAGGAACTGATGAAGATGGAGAGGCTGGAAAGAGCTTTAGTGAATACGTTACATAGAAAAACATAGGAACTGGTGAAGCTGGAGAGGCTGTAAGTAACGTTAGTGAATCAGTTACAAAGAATAACATAGGAACTGGTGATGCTGGAGAGGCTGGAGGGAGCTTTATTGAATCAGTTACATATAATAACATAGGAACTGGTGATGCTGGAGAGGCTGGAGGGAGCTTTAGTGAATCAGTTACATATAATAACATAGGAACTGGTGATGCTGGAGAGGCTGGAGGGAGCTTTAGTGAATCAGTTACATAGAATAACATAGGAACTGGTGAAGCTGGAGAGGCTGGGGGGAGATTTAGTGAATCCGTTACATAGAATAACATAGGAACTGGTGAAGCTGGAGAGGCTGGAGTGAGCGTTAGTGAATCCGTTACATAGAATAACACAGGAACTGGTAAAGCTGGAGAGGGTGGAGAGAGCTTTAGTGAATCAGTTACATAGAAAAAACACAGGAACTGGTGAAGCTGGAGAGGCTGGAGGGAGCTTTAGTGAATCAGTTACATAGAATAACAAAGGAACTGGTGAAGCTGTAGAGGCTGGAGGGAGCTTTAGTGAATCAGTTACATAGAATAACATAGGAACTGGTGAAGCTGGAGAGGCTGGGAGGGAGCTTTAGTGAATCAGTGACATAGAATAACATAGGAACTGGTAAAGCTGTAGAGGCTCGAGGGAGCTTTAGTGAATCAGTTACATAGAAAAACACAGGAACTGGTGAAGCTGGAGAGGCTGGAGGGAGCTTTAGTGAATACGTTACATAGAAAAACACAGGAACTGGTGAAGCTGGAGAGGCTGGAGGGAGCTTTAGTGAATCAGTTACATAGAATAACAGAGGAACTGGTAAAGTTGGAGAGGCTGGAGGGAGCTATAGTGAATCAGTTACATAGAATAACATAGGATCTGGTGAAGCTGGAGAGGCTGGAGGGAGCTTTAGTGAATCAGTTAAATAGAATAACATAGGAACTGGTGAAGTTGGAGAGGCTGGAGGGAGCTTTAGTGAATCAGTTACATAGAATAACATAGGAACTGGTGATGCTGGAGAGGCTGGAGGGAGCTTTAGTGAATCAGTTACATAGAATAACATAGGAACTGGTGAAGCTGGAGAGGCTGGAGAGAGCTTTAGTGAATCAGTTACATAGAATAACATAGGAACTGGTGAAGCTGGAGAGGCTGGAGGGAGCTTTAGTGAATCAGTTACATAGAATAACATAGGAACTGGTAAAGCTGAAGAGGCTGGAGGGAGCTTTAGTGAATCAGTTACATAGAATAACATAGGATCTGGTGAAGCTGGAGAGGCTGGAGGGAGCTTTAGTGAATCAGTTAAATAGAATAACATAGGAACTGGTGAAGTTGGAGAGGCTGGAGGGAGCTTTAGTGAATCAGTTACATAGAATAACATAGGAACTGGTGATGCTGGAGAGGCTGGAGGGAGCTTTAGTGAATCAGTTACATAGAATAACATAGGAACTGGTGAAGCTGGAGAGGCTGGAGAGAGCTTTAGTGAATCAGTTACATAGAATAACATAGGAACTGGTGAAGCTGGAGAGGCTGGAGTGAGCGTTAGTGAATCAGTTACATAGAATAACACAGGAACTGGTGAAGCTGTAGAGGCTGGAGGGAGCATTAGTGAATCAGTGACATAGAATAACATAGGAACTGGTAAAGCTGAAGAGGCTGGAGGGAGCTTTAGTGAATCAGTTGCATAGAATAACAAAGGAACTGGTGATGCTGGAGAAACTGGAGGGAGCTTTAGTGAATCAGTTACATAGAATAACATAGGAACTGGTGAAGTTGGAGAGGCTGGAGGGAGCTTTAGTGAATCAGTTACATAGAATAACATAGGAACTGGTGATGCAGGAGAGGCTGGAGGGAGCTTTAGTGAATCAGTTACATAGAATAACATAGGAACTGGTGAAGCTGGAGAGGCTGGAGGGAGCTTTAGTGAATCAGTTACATAGAATAACATAGGAACTAGTGAAGCTGGAGAGGCTGTAGGGAGTTTAAGTGAATCAGTTACATAGAATAACATAGGAACTGGTGAAGCTGGAGAGGCTGGAGGGAGCTTTAGTGAATCAGTTACATAGAATAACATAGGAACTGGTGAAGTTGGAGAGAGCTATAGTGAATCAGTTACATAGAATAACAGAGGAACTGGTGAAGCTGGAGAGGCTGGAGAGAGCTTTAGTGAATCAGTTACATAGAATAACATAGGAACTGGTGAAGCTGGAGAGGCTGGAGGGAGCTTTAGTGAATCAATTACATAGAATAACATAGGAACTGGAGAGGTTAGAGGGAGCTTTAGTGAATCAGTTACATAGAATAACATAGGAACTGGTGAAGTTGGAGAGGCTGGAGGGAGCTTTAGTGAATCAGTTAAATAGAATAACATAGGAACTGGGGAAGCTGTAAAGGCTGGAGGGAGCTTTAGTGAATCAGTTACATAGAATAACATAGGAACTGCTGAACCTGGAGAGGCTGTAGGGAGCTTTAATGAATCAGTTACATAGAATAACACAGGAACTGGTGAAGCTGGAGAGACTGGAGGGAGATTTAGTGAATCAGTTACATAGAATTACATAGGAACTGGTGAAGCTGGAGAGGCTGGAGAGAGCTTTAGTGAATCAGTTACATAAAATAACATAGGAACTGGTGAAGCTGGAGAGGCTGGAGGGAGCTTTAGTGAATCAGTTACATAGAATAACACAGGAACTGGTAAAGCTGGAGAGGGTGGAGGGAGCTTTAGTGAATCAGTTACATAGAATAACATAGGAACTGGTGAAGCTGGAGAGGCTAGAGGGAGCTTTAGTGAATCAGTTACATAGAATAACATAGGAACTGGTGAAGCTGGAGAGAGCTATAGTGAATCAGTTACATAGAATAACAGAGGAACTGGTGAAGCTGGAGAGGCTGGAGAGAGCTTTAGTGAATCAGTTACATAGAATAACATAGGAACTGGTGAAGCTGGAGAGGCTGGAGGGAACTTTAGTGAATCAGTTACATAGAATAACATAGGAACTGGTGAAGCTGGAGAGGCTGGAGGGAACTTTAGTGAATCAGTTACATAGAATAACATAGGAACTGCTGAACCTGGAGAGGCTGTAGGGAGCTTTAATGAATCAGTTACATAGAATAACATAGGAACTGGTGAGGCTGGAGGGAGCTTTAGTGAATCAGTTACATAGAATAACATAGAACTGGTGAAGCTGGAGAGGCTGGAGAGAGCTTTAGTGAATCAGTTACATAGAATAACAGAGGAACTGGTGAAGCTGGAGAGGCTGGAGAGAGCTTTAGTGAATCAGTTACATAGAAAAAACACAGGAACTGGTGAAGCTGAAGAGACTGGAGGGAGCTTTAGTGAATCAGTTACATAGAATAACATAGGAACTGGTGAAGCTGGAGAGGCTGGAGGGAGCTTTAGTTAATCAGTTACATAGAATAACATAGGAACTGGTGAAGCTGGAGAGGCTGGGAGGGAGCTTTAGTGAATCAGTTACATAGAATAACATAGGAACTGGTGAAGCTGGAGAGGCTGGAGGGAGCTTTAGTGAATCAGTTACATAGAATAACATAGGAACTGGTGAAGTTGGAGAGGCTGGAGGGAGCTTTAGTGAATCAGTTACATAGAATAACATAGGAACTGGTGATGCAGGAGAGGCTGGAGGGAGCTTTAGTGAATCAGTTACATAGAATAACATAGGAACTGGTGAAGCTGGAGAGGCTGGAGGGAGCTTTAGTGAATCAGTTACATAGAATAAACATAGAATAACATAGGAACTGGTGATGCAGGAGAGGCTGGAGAGAGCTTTAGTGAATCAGTTACATAGAATAACATAGGAACTAGTGAAGCTGGAGAGGCTGTAGGGAGTTTAAGTGAATCAGTTACATAGAATAACATAGGAACTGGTGAAGCTGGAGAGGCTGGAGGGAGCTTTAGTGAATCAGTTACATAGAATAACATAGGAACTGGTGAAGTTGGAGAGAGCTATAGTGAATCAGTTACATAGAATAACAGAGGAACTGGTGAAGCTGGAGAGGCTGGAGAGAGCTTTAGTGAATCAGTTACATAGAATAACATAGGAACTGGTGAAGCTGGAGAGGCTGGAGGGAGCTTTAGTGAATCAGTTACATAGAATAACATAGGAACTGGTGAAGTTGGAGAGGCTGGAGGGAGCTTTAGTGAATCAGTTACATAGAATAACATAGGAACTGGTGATGCTGGAGAGGCTGGAGGGAGCTTTAGTGAATCAGTTACATATAATAACATAGGAACTGGTGATGCTGGAGAGGCTGGAGGGAGCTTTAGTGAATCAGTTACATAGAATAACATAGGAACTGGTGAAGCTGGAGAGGCTGGAGAGAGCTTTAGTGAATCAGTTACATAGAATAACATAGGAACTGGTGAAGCTGGAGAGGCTGGAGTGAGCGTTAGTGAATCAGTTACATAGAATAACACAGGAACTGGTGAAGCTGTAGAGGCTGGAGGGAGCATTAGTGAATCAGTGACATAGAATAACATAGGAACTGGTAAAGCTGAAGAGGCTGGAGGGAGCTTTAGTGAATCAGTGACATAGAATAACAAAGGAACTGGTGATGCTGGAGAAACTGGAGGGAGCTTTAGTGAATCAGTTACATAGAATAACATAGGAACTGGTGAAGTTGGAGAGGCTGGAGGGAGCTTTAGTGAATCAGTTACATAGAATAACATAGGAACTGGTGATGCAGGAGAGGCTGGAGGGAGCTTTAGTGAATCAGTTACATAGAATAACATAGGAACTGGTGAAGCTGGAGAGGCTGGAGGGAGCTTTAGTGAATCAGTTACATAGAATAACATAGGAACTAGTGAAGCTGGAGAGGCTGTAGGGAGTTTAAGTGAATCAGTTACATAGAATAACATAGGAACTGGTGAAGCTGGAGAGGCTGGAGGGAGCTTTAGTGAATCAGTTACATAGAATAACATAGGAACTGGTGAAGTTGGAGAGAGCTATAGTGAATCAGTTACATAGAATAACAGAGGAACTGGTGAAGCTGGAGAGGCTGGAGAGAGCTTTAGTGAATCAGTTACATAGAATAACATAGGAACTGGTGAAGCTGGAGAGGCTGGAGAGAGCTTTAGTGAATCAGTTACATAGAATATCATAGGAACTGGTGAAGCTGGAGAGGCTGGAGAGAGCTTTAGTGAATCAGTTACATAGAATAACATAGGAACTGGTAAAGCTGGAGAGGCTGGAGTAAGCTTTAGTGAATCAGTTACATAGAATAACATAGGGACTGGTGAAGCTGGAGAGGATGGAGGGAGCTTTAGTGAATCCGTTACATAAAATAACATACGAACTGGTGAAGCTGGAGAGGCTGGAGGGAGCTTTAGTGAATCAGTTACATAGAATAACATAGGAACTGGTGAAGCTGGAGAGGCTGGAGAGAGCTTTAGTGAATCAGTTACATAGAATAACATAGGAATTGTTGAAGCTGGAGAGGCTGGAGAGAGCTTTAGTGAATCAGTTACATTGAATAACATAGGAACTGGTAAAGCTGGAGAGGCTGGAGGGAGCTTTAGTGAATCAGTCACTTAGAATAACATAGGAACTGGTGAAGCTGGAGAGGATGGAGGGAGCTTTAGTGAATCAGTTACATAGAATAACACAGGAACTGGTGAAGCTGGAGAGGCTGAAGGGAGCTTTAGTGAATCCGTAACAGAATAACACAGGAACTGGTGACGTTGGAGAGGTTGGAGGAAGCTTTAGTGAATCAGTTACATAAGATAACATAGGAACTGGTCACGTTGGAGAGGTTGGAGGAAGCTTTAGTGAATCAGTTACATAGAATAACATAGGAACTAGGGAAGCTGTAAAGGCTGGAGGGCGCTTTAGAGAATCAGTTACATAGAATAACATAGGAACTGGTGAAGCTGGAGAGGCTGGAGAGAGCTTTAGTGAATCAGTTACATAGAAAAACACAGGAACTGATGAAGATGGAGAGGCTGGAAAGAGCTTTAGTGAATACGTTACATAGAAAAACATAGGAACTGGTGAAGCTGGAGAGGCTGTAAGTAACGTTAGTGAATCAGTTACAAAGAATAACATAGGAACTGGTGATGCTGGAGAGGCTGGAGGGAGCTTTATTGAATCAGTTACATATAATAACATAGGAACTGGTGATGCTGGAGAGGCTGGAGGGAGCTTTAGTGAATCAGTTACATATAATAACATAGGAACTGGTGATGCTGGAGAGGCTGGAGGGAGCTTTAGTGAATCAGTTACATAGAATAACATAGGAACTGGTGAAGCTGGAGAGGCTGGGGGGAGATTTAGTGAATCCGTTACATAGAATAACATAGGAACTGGTGAAGCTGGAGAGGCTGGAGTGAGCGTTAGTGAATCCGTTACATAGAATAACACAGGAACTGGTAAAGCTGGAGAGGGTGGAGAGAGCTTTAGTGAATCAGTTACATAGAAAAAACACAGGAACTGGTGAAGCTGGAGAGGCTGGAGGGAGCTTTAGTGAATCAGTTACATAGAATAACAAAGGAACTGGTGAAGCTGTAGAGGCTGGAGGGAGCTTTAGTGAATCAGTTACATAGAATAACATAGGAACTGGTGAAGCTGGAGAGGCTGGGAGGGAGCTTTAGTGAATCAGTGACATAGAATAACATAGGAACTGGTAAAGCTGTAGAGGCTCGAGGGAGCTTTAGTGAATCAGTTACATAGAAAAACACAGGAACTGGTGAAGCTGGAGAGGCTGGAGGGAGCTTTAGTGAATACGTTACATAGAAAAACACAGGAACTGGTGAAGCTGGAGAGGCTGGAGGGAGCTTTAGTGAATCAGTTACATAGAATAACAGAGGAACTGGTAAAGTTGGAGAGGCTGGAGGGAGCTATAGTGAATCAGTTACATAGAATAACATAGGATCTGGTGAAGCTGGAGAGGCTGGAGGGAGCTTTAGTGAATCAGTTAAATAGAATAACATAGGAACTGGTGAAGTTGGAGAGGCTGGAGGGAGCTTTAGTGAATCAGTTACATAGAATAACATAGGAACTGGTGATGCTGGAGAGGCTGGAGGGAGCTTTAGTGAATCAGTTACATAGAATAACATAGGAACTGGTGAAGCTGGAGAGGCTGGAGAGAGCTTTAGTGAATCAGTTACATAGAATAACATAGGAACTGGTGAAGCTGGAGAGGCTGGAGGGAGCTTTAGTGAATCAGTTACATAGAATAACATAGGAACTGGTAAAGCTGAAGAGGCTGGAGGGAGCTTTAGTGAATCAGTTACATAGAATAACATAGGATCTGGTGAAGCTGGAGAGGCTGGAGGGAGCTTTAGTGAATCAGTTAAATAGAATAACATAGGAACTGGTGAAGTTGGAGAGGCTGGAGGGAGCTTTAGTGAATCAGTTACATAGAATAACATAGGAACTGGTGATGCTGGAGAGGCTGGAGGGAGCTTTAGTGAATCAGTTACATAGAATAACATAGGAACTGGTGAAGCTGGAGAGGCTGGAGAGAGCTTTAGTGAATCAGTTACATAGAATAACATAGGAACTGGTGAAGCTGGAGAGGCTGGAGTGAGCGTTAGTGAATCAGTTACATAGAATAACACAGGAACTGGTGAAGCTGTAGAGGCTGGAGGGAGCATTAGTGAATCAGTGACATAGAATAACATAGGAACTGGTAAAGCTGAAGAGGCTGGAGGGAGCTTTAGTGAATCAGTTGCATAGAATAACAAAGGAACTGGTGATGCTGGAGAAACTGGAGGGAGCTTTAGTGAATCAGTTACATAGAATAACATAGGAACTGGTGAAGTTGGAGAGGCTGGAGGGAGCTTTAGTGAATCAGTTACATAGAATAACATAGGAACTGGTGATGCAGGAGAGGCTGGAGGGAGCTTTAGTGAATCAGTTACATAGAATAACATAGGAACTGGTGAAGCTGGAGAGGCTGGAGGGAGCTTTAGTGAATCAGTTACATAGAATAACATAGGAACTAGTGAAGCTGGAGAGGCTGTAGGGAGTTTAAGTGAATCAGTTACATAGAATAACATAGGAACTGGTGAAGCTGGAGAGGCTGGAGGGAGCTTTAGTGAATCAGTTACATAGAATAACATAGGAACTGGTGAAGTTGGAGAGAGCTATAGTGAATCAGTTACATAGAATAACAGAGGAACTGGTGAAGCTGGAGAGGCTGGAGAGAGCTTTAGTGAATCAGTTACATAGAATAACATAGGAACTGGTGAAGCTGGAGAGGCTGGAGGGAGCTTTAGTGAATCAATTACATAGAATAACATAGGAACTGGAGAGGTTAGAGGGAGCTTTAGTGAATCAGTTACATAGAATAACATAGGAACTGGTGAAGTTGGAGAGGCTGGAGGGAGCTTTAGTGAATCAGTTAAATAGAATAACATAGGAACTGGGGAAGCTGTAAAGGCTGGAGGGAGCTTTAGTGAATCAGTTACATAGAATAACATAGGAACTGCTGAACCTGGAGAGGCTGTAGGGAGCTTTAATGAATCAGTTACATAGAATAACACAGGAACTGGTGAAGCTGGAGAGACTGGAGGGAGATTTAGTGAATCAGTTACATAGAATTACATAGGAACTGGTGAAGCTGGAGAGGCTGGAGAGAGCTTTAGTGAATCAGTTACATAAAATAACATAGGAACTGGTGAAGCTGGAGAGGCTGGAGGGAGCTTTAGTGAATCAGTTACATAGAATAACACAGGAACTGGTAAAGCTGGAGAGGGTGGAGGGAGCTTTAGTGAATCAGTTACATAGAATAACATAGGAACTGGTGAAGCTGGAGAGGCTAGAGGGAGCTTTAGTGAATCAGTTACATAGAATAACATAGGAACTGGTGAAGCTGGAGAGAGCTATAGTGAATCAGTTACATAGAATAACAGAGGAACTGGTGAAGCTGGAGAGGCTGGAGAGAGCTTTAGTGAATCAGTTACATAGAATAACATAGGAACTGGTGAAGCTGGAGAGGCTGGAGGGAACTTTAGTGAATCAGTTACATAGAATAACATAGGAACTGGTGAAGCTGGAGAGGCTGGAGGGAACTTTAGTGAATCAGTTACATAGAATAACATAGGAACTGCTGAACCTGGAGAGGCTGTAGGGAGCTTTAATGAATCAGTTACATAGAATAACATAGGAACTGGTGAGGCTGGAGGGAGCTTTAGTGAATCAGTTACATAGAATAACATAGAACTGGTGAAGCTGGAGAGGCTGGAGAGAGCTTTAGTGAATCAGTTACATAGAATAACAGAGGAACTGGTGAAGCTGGAGAGGCTGGAGAGAGCTTTAGTGAATCAGTTACATAGAATAACATAGGAACTGGTGAAGCTGGAGAGGCTGGAGGGAACTTTAGTGAATCAGTTACATAGAATAACATAGGAACTGGTGAAGCTGGAGAGACTGGAGGGAGCTTTAGTGAACCCGTTACATAGAATAGCATAGGAACTAGTGAAGCTGGAGAGGCTGTAGGGAGTTTAAGTGAATCAGTTACATAGAATAACATAGGAACTGGTGAAGCTGGAGAGACTGGAGAGAGCTTTAGTGAATCAGTTACATAGAATAACATAGGAACTGGGGAAGCTGTAAATGCTGGAGGGAGCTTTAGTGAATAAGTTACATAGATTAACATAGGAACTGGTGAAGATGGTGATGCCGGAGGGAGCTTTAGTGAATCAGTTACATAGAATAACATAGGAACTGGTGAAGCTGGAGAGGCTGGATGGAGCTTTAGTGAATCAGTTACATAGAATAACATAGGAACTGGTGAAGCTGGAGAGGCTGGAGAGAGATTTAGTGAATCAGTTATATAGAATAACAAAGGAACTGGTGAAGATGAAGAGGCTATAGGGGGCTTTAGTGAATAAGTTACATAGAATAACATAGGAACTGGTGAAGCTGGAGAGGCTGGAGGGAGCTTTAGTGAATCAGTTGCATAGAATAACAAAGGAACTGGTGAAGCTGGAGAGGCTGGAGGGAGCTTTTGTGAATCAGTTACATAGAATAACATAGTTAACTGGTGAAGCTGGAGAGGATGTAGGGAGGTTTAGTGAATCAGTTACATAGAATAACATAGGAACTGGTGAAGCTGGAGAAGCTGGAGGGAGCTTTAGTGAATCAGTTACATAGAATAACACATGGGCTGGTGAAGCTGTAGAGGCTGGAGGGAGCTTTAGTGAATTAGCTGCATACAATAACACAAGGAGTGGAGAGGCTGGCGAGAGCTTTAGTGAATCAGTAACAGAATAACACAGGAATTGGTGAAGCTGGAGAGACTAGAGGGAGCTTTAGTGAATCAGTTACTTAGAATAACATAAAGACTGTTGAGGCTAGAGTGAGCTTTAGTGAATCAGTCTCATACAATAACACAGGGACAGGTGAGGCTGGAGAGAGCTTTAGTGAATCAGTTACATACAATAACAGAGGGACTGGAGAGGCTGGAGAGAGCCTTAGTGAATCAGTAACATACAATGACACAGGGACTGGAGAGGCTGGAGAGAGCCTTAGTGAATCAGTAACATACAATGACACAGGGACTGGAGAGGCTGGAGAGAGCCTTAGTGAATCAGTAACATACAATGACACAGGTACTGGAGAGGCTGGAGAGAGCCTTAGTGAATCAGTAACATACAATGACACAGGGACTGGAGAGGCTGGAGAGAGCCTTAGTGAATCAGTAACATACAATGACACAGGGACTGGAGAGGCTGGACAGAGGCTTAGTGAATCAGTTACATACAATGACACAGGGACAGGTGAGGCTGGGGGGAGCTTTAGTGAATCAGTTACATAGAATAACATAGGGACTGGAGAGGCTGGAGAGAGCCTTAGTGAATCAGTTACATACAATAAAACAGGAACTGTTGAGGCTGGAGGGAGCTTTCGTGAATCAGTTACATATAATGACACAGGGACTGGAGAGGCTGGAGAGAGCCTTAGTGAATCAGTTACATACAATGAAACAGGGACTGGTGAGGCTGGAGAGAGCCTTAGTGAATCAGTTACATACAATAACAAATGGACTGTAGAGGCTGGAGGGAGCTTTAGTGAATCAGTTACATATAATGACACAGGGACTGGAGATGCTGGAGAGAGCCTTAGTGAATCAGTTACATACAATAACACAGGGACTGGAGAGGCTAGAGGGAGGCTTAGTGAATCAGTAACATACAATGACACAGGGACTGGAGAGCCTGGAGAGAGCCTTAGTGAATCAGTTACATACAATGACACAGCAGGGCTGGAGAGGCTGGAGAGATCCTTAGTGAATCAGTTACATACAACGACACAGGGACTGGAGAGGCTGGAGAGAGCCTTAGTGAATCAGTAACATACAATGACACAGGGACTGGAGAGGCTGGAGAGAGCCTTAGTGAATCAGTTACATACAATGACACAGCAGGACTGGAGAGGCTGCAGAGAGCTTTAGTGAATCAGTTACATACAATGACACAGGGACTGGAGAGGCTGGAGAGAGCCTTAGTGAATCAGTAAAATACAATGACACAGCAGGGCTGGAGAGGCTGGAGAGAGCCTTAGTGAATCAGTAAAATACAATGACACAGCAGGACTGGAGAGGCTGGAGAGAGCTTTAGTGAATCAGTTACATACAATGACACAGCAGGACTGGAGAGGCTGGAGAGAGCCTTAGTGAATCAGTAAAATACAATTACACAGCAGGACTGGAGTGGCTGGAGAGAGCTTTAGTGAATCAGTTACATACAATGACACAGCAGGACTGGAGAGGCTGGAGAGAGCCTTAGTGAATCAGTTACATACAATGACACAGGGACTGGAAAGGCTGGAGAGAGCCTTAGTGAATCAGTTACATACAATGACACAGGAACTCGAGAGGCTGGAGAGAGCCTTAGTGAATCAGTTACATACAATGACACAGCAGGACTGGAGAGGCTGGAGAGAGCTTTAGTGAATCAGTTACATACAATGACACAGGGACTCGAGAGGCTGGAGAGAGCCTTAGTGAATCAGTTACATACAATGACACAGCAGGACTGGAGAGGCTGGAGAGAGCTTTAGTGAATCAGTTACATACAATGACACAGGGACTGGAGAGGCTGGAGAGAGTCTTAGTGAATCAGTAACATACAACGACACAGCAGGACTGGAGAGGCTGGAGAGAGTCTTAGTGAATCAGTAACATACAATGACACAGCAGGACTGGAGAGGCTGGAGAGAGCCTTAGTGAATCAGTTACATACAATGACACAGCAGGACTGGAGAGGCTGCAGAGAGCTTTAGTGAATCAGTTACATAGAATAACAGAGGAACTGGTGAAGCTGGAGAGGCTGGAGAGAGCTTTAGTGAATTCAGTTGCATAGAATAACATAGGAACTGGTGAAGCTGGAGAGGCTGGAGGGAACTTTAGTGAATCAGTTACATAGAATAACATAGGAACTGGTGAAGCTGGAGAGACTGGAGGGAGCTTTAGTGAACCTGTTACATAGAATAACATAGGAACTAGTGAAGCTGGAGAGGCTGTATGGAGTTTAAGTGAATCAGTTACATAGAATAACATAGGAACTGGTGAAGCTGGAGAGACTGGATGGAGCTTTAGTGAATCAGTTACATAGAATAACATAGGAACTGGGGAAGCTGTAAATGCTGGAGGGAGCTTTAGTGAATAAGTTACATAGATTAACATAGGAACTGGTGAAGATGGTGATGCCGGAGGGAGCTTTAGTGAATCAGTTACATAGAATAACATAGGAACTGGTGAAGCTGGAGAGAGATTTAGTGAATCAGTTATATAGAAAAACATAGGAACTGGTGGAGCTGGAGAGGCAGGAGGGAGCTTTAGTGAATCAGTTACATAGAATAACAAAGGAACTGGTGAAGATGGAGAGGCTGTAGGGGGCTTTAGTGAATCAGTTACATAGAATAACATAGGAACTGGTAAAGCTGGAGAGGCTGGAGGGAGCTTTAGTGAATCAGTTGCATAGAATAACAAAGGAACTGGTGAAGCTGGAGAGGCTGGAGGGAGCTTTAGTGAATCCGTTACATAGAATAACATAGTTACTGGTGAAGCTGGAGAGGTTGGAGAGAGCTTTAGTGAATCAGTAACAGAATAACACAGGAATTGGTGAAGCTGGAGAGACTAGAGGGAGCTTTAGCGAATCAGTTACATAGAATAACATAGAGACTGTTGAGGCTAGAGTGAGCTTTAGTGAATCAGTTACATACAATAACACAGGGACTGGAGAGGCTGGAGAGAGCCTTAGTGAATCAGTAACATACAATGACACAGGGACTGGAGAGGCTGGAAAGAGCCTAAGTGAATCAGTAACATACAATGACACAGGGACTGGAGAGGCTGGAGAGAGGCTTAGTGAATCAGTTACATACAATAACACAGGGACTGGAGAGGCTGGAGAGAGCCTTAGTGAATCAGTTACATACAATGACACACGGACTGGAGAGGCTGGAGAGAGCCTTAGTGAATCAGTAACATACAATGACACAGGGACTGGAGAGGCTGGAGAGAGCCTTAGTGAATCAGTAACATACAATGACACAGGGACTGGAGAGAGGCTTAGTGAATCAGTTACATACAATAACACAGGGACATGTGAAGCTGGGGGGAGCATTAGTGAATCAGTTACATAGAATAACATAGGGACTGGAGAGGCTGGAGAGAGCCTTAGTGAATCAGTAAAATACAATGACACAGCAGGGCTGGAGAGGCTGGAGAGAGCCTTAGTGAATCAGTAACATACAACGACACAGCAGGACTGGAGAGGCTGGAGAGAGCCTTAGTGAATCAGTAACATACAATGACACAGCAGGACTGGAGAGGCTGGAGAGAGCCTTAGTGAATCAGTTACATACAATGACACAGCAGGACTGGAGAGGCTGCAGAGAGCTTTAGTGAATCAGTTACATAGAATAACAGAGGAACTGGTGAAGCTGGAGAGGCTGGAGAGAGCTTTAGTGAATCAGTTACATAGAATAACATAGGAACTGGTGAAGCTGGAGAGGCTGGAGGGAACTTTAGTGAATCAGTTACATAGAATAACATAGGAACTGGTGAAGCTGGAGAGACTGGAGGGAGCTTTAGTGAACCTGTTACATAGAATAACATAGGAACTAGTGAAGCTGGAGAGGCTGTATGGAGTTTAAGTGAATCAGTTACATAGAATAACATAGGAACTGGTGAAGCTGGAGAGACTGGATGGAGCTTTAGTGAATCAGTTACATAGAATAACATAGGAACTGGGGAAGCTGTAAATGCTGGAGGGAGCTTTAGTGAATAAGTTACATAGAATAACATAGGAACTGGTGAAGATGGTGATGCCGGAGGGAGCTTTAGTGAATCAGTTACATAGAAAAACACAGGAACTGGTGAAGCTGGAGAGAGATTTAGTGAATCAGTTATATAGAAAAACATAGGAACTGGTGGAGCTGGAGAGGCAGGAGGGAGCTTTAGTGAATCAGTTACATAGAATAACAAAGGAACTGGTGAAGATGGAGAGGCTGTAGGGGGCTTTAGTGAATCAGTTACATAGAATAACATAGGAACTGGTAAAGCTGGAGAGGCTGGAGGGAGCTTTAGTGAATCAGTTGCATAGAATAACAAAGGAACTGGTGAAGCTGGAGAGGCTGGAGGGAGCTTTAGTGAATCCGTTACATAGAATAACATAGTTACTGGTGAAGCTGGAGAGGTTGGAGAGAGCTTTAGTGAATCAGTAACAGAATAACACAGGAATTGGTGAAGCTGGAGAGACTAGAGGGAGCTTTAGTGAATCAGTTACTTAGAATAACATAGAGACTGTTGAGGCTAGAGTGAGCTTTAGTGAATCAGTTACATACAATAACACAGGGACTGGAGAGGCTGGAGAGAGCCTTAGTGAATCAGTAACATACAATGACACAGGGACTGGAGAGGCTGGAAAGAGCCTAAGTGAATCAGTAACATACAATGACACAGGGACTGGAGAGGCTGGAGAGAGGCTTAGTGAATCAGTTACATACAATAACACAGGGACTGGAGAGGCTGGAGAGAGCCTTAGTGAATCAGTTACATACAATGACACAGGGACTGGAGAGGCTGGAGAGAGCCTTAGTGAATCAGTAACATACAATGACACAGGGACTGGAGAGGCTGGAGAGAGCCTTAGTGAATCAGTAACATACAATGACACAGGGACTGGAGAGAGGCTTAGTGAATCAGTTACATACAATAACACAGGGACATGTGAAGCTGGGGGGAGCATTAGTGAATCAGTTACATAGAATAACATAGGGACTGGAGAGGCTGGAGAGAGCCTTAGTGAATCAGTAAAATACAATGACACAGCAGGGCTGGAGAGGCTGGAGAGAGGCTTAGTGAATCAGTAACATACAATGACACAGCAGGACTGGAGAGGCTGGAGAGAGCTTTAGTGAATCAGTTACATACAATGACACAGCAGGACTGGAGAGGCTGGAGAGAGCCTTAGTGAATCAGTTACATACAATGACACAGGGACTGGAGAGGCTGGAGAGAGCCTTAGTGAATCAGTTACATACAATGACACAGGGACTCGAGAGGCTGGAGAGAGCCTTAGTGAATCAGTTACATACAATGACACAGCAGGACTGGAGAGGCTGGAGAGAGCTTTAGTGAATCAGTAACATACAATGACACAGCAGGACTGGAGAGGCTGGAGAGAGCTTTAGTGAATCAGTTACATACAATGACACAGCAGGACTGGAGAGGCTGGAGAGAGCCTTAGTGAATCAGTTACATACAATGACACAGGGACTGGAGAGGCTGGAGAGAGCCTTAGTGAATCAGTTACATACAATGACACAGGGACTCGAGAGGCTGGAGAGAGCCTTAGTGAATCAGTTACATACAATGACACAGCAGGACTGGAGAGGCTGGAGAGAGCTTTAGTGAATCAGTAACATACAATGACACAGGGACTGGAGAGGCTGGAGAGAGACTTAGTGAATCAGTAACATACAATGACACAGCAGGACTGGAGAGGCTGGAGAGAGCCTTAGTGAATCAGTAACATACAATGACACAGCAGGACTGGAGAGGCTGGAGAGAGCCTTAGTGAATCAGTTACATACAATGACACAGCAGGACTGGAGAGGCTGCAGAGAGCTTTAGTGAATCAGTTACATAGAATAACAGAGGAACTGGTGAAGCTGGAGAGGCTGGAGAGAGCTTTAGTGAATCAGTTACATAGAATAACATAGGAACTGGTGAAGCTGGAGAGACTGGATGGAGCCTTAGTGAATCAGTTACATAGAATAACATAGGAACTGGGGAAGCTGTAAATGCTGGAGGGAGCTTTAGTGAATAAGTTACATAGATTAACATAGGAACTGGTGAAGATGGTGATGCCGGAGGGAGCTTTAGTGAATCAGTTACATAGAATAACATAGGAACTGGTGAAGCTGGAGAGGCTGGAGAGAGATTTAGTGAATCAGTTACATAGAATAACAAAGGAACTGGTGAAGATGGAGAGGCTGTAGGGGGCTTTAGTGAATCAGTTACATAGAAAAACATAGGAACTGGTGGAGCTGGAGAGGCATGAGGGAGCTTTAGTGAATCAGTTGCATAGAATAACAAAGGAACTGGTGAAGATGGAGAGGCTGTAGAGGGCTTTAGTGAATCAGTCTCATACAATAACACAGGGACAGGTGAGGCTGGAGAGAGCTTTAGTGAATCAGTTACATACAATAACACAGGGACTGGAGAGGCTGGAGAGAGCCTTAGTGAATCAGTAACATACAATGACACGGGGACTAGAGAGGCTGGAGAGAGCCTTAGTGAATCAGTAACATACAATGACACAGGGACTGGAGAGGCTGGAGAGAGCCTTAGTGAATCAGTAACATACAATGACACAGGGACTGGAGAGGCTGGAGAGGGCCTTAGTGAATCAGTAACATACAATGACACAGGGACTGGAGAGGCTGGAGAGAGGCTTAGTGAATCAGTTACATACAATGACACAGCAGGACTGGAGAGGCTGGAGAGAGCCTTAGTGAATCAGTTACATACAATGACACAGCAGGACTGAAGAGGCTGCAGAGAGCTTTAGTGAATCAGTTACATACAATGACACAGGGACTGGAGAGGCTGGAAAGAGCCTTAGTGAATCAGTAAAATACAATGACACAGCAGGGCTGGAGAGGCTAGAGGGAGCTTTAGTGAATCAGTTACATACAATGACACAGGGACTCGAGAGGCTGGAGAAAGCCTTAGTGAATCAGTAACATACAATGACACAGCAGGACTGGAGAGGCTGGAGAGAGCTTTAGTGAATCAGTTACACACAATGATACAGGGACTGGAGAGGCTGGAGAGAACCTTAGTGAATCAGTTACATACAATGACACAGCAGGACTGGAGAGGCTGGAGAGAGCCTTAGTGAATCAGTTACATACAATGACACAGGGACTGGAGAGGCTGGAGAGAGCCTTAGTGAATCAGTTACATACAATGACACAGCAGGGCTGGAGAGGCTAGAGGGAGCTTTAGTGAATCAGTTACATACAATGACACAGGGACTCGAGAGGCTGGAGAGAGCCTTAGTGAATCAGTAACATACAATGACACAGCAGGACTGGAGAGGCTGGAGAGAGCTTTAGTGAATCAGTTACACACAATGACACAGGGACTGGAGAGGCTGGAGAGAGCCTTAGTGAATCAGTAACATACAATGACACAGGGACTGGAGAGAGCCTTAGTGAATCAGTAACATACAATGACACAGGGACTGGAGAGGCTGGAGAGAGCCTTAGTGAATCAGTTACATACAATGACACAGCAGGACTGGAGAGGCTGGAGAGAGCCTTAGTGAATAAGTTACATACAATGACACAGCAGGACTGGAGAGAGCTTTTAGTGAATCAGTTACATACAATGACACAGCAGGACTGGAGAGGCTGGAAAGAGCTTTTAGTGAATCAGTTACATACAATGACACAGGGACTGGAGAGGCTGGAGAGAGCCTTAGTGAATCAGTTATATACAATGACACAGCAGGACTGGAGAGGCTGGAGAGAGCTTTAGTGAATCAGCAACATACAATGACACAGGGACTCGAGAGGCTGGAGAGAGCCTTAGTGAATCAGTAACATACAATGACACAGCAGGACTGGAGAGGCTGGAGAGAGCTTTAGTGAATCAGTTACACACAATGACACAGGGACTGGAGAGGCTGGAGAGAGCCTTAGTGAATCAGTAACATACAATGACACAGGGACTGGAGAGAGCCTTAGTGAATCAGTAACATACAATGACACAGGGACTGGAGAGAGCCTTAGTGAATCAGTAACATACAATGACACAGGGACTGGAGAGGCTGGAGAGAGCCTTAGTGAATCAGTTACATACAATGACACAGCAGGACTGGAGAGGCTGGAGAGAGCCTTAGTGAATAAGTTACATACAATGACACAGGGATTGGAGAGGCTGGAGAGAGCCTTAGTGAATCAGTTACATACAATGACACAGCAGGACTGGAGAGGCTGGAGAGAGCCTTAGTGAATAAGTTACATACAATGACACAGCAGGACTGGAGAGGCTGGAAAGAGCTTTTAGTGAATCAGTTACATACAATGACACAGCAGGACTGGAGAGGCTGGAAAGAGCTTTTAGTGAATCAGTTACATACAATGACACAGGGACTGGAGAGGCTGGAGAGAGCCTTAGTGAATCAGTTACATACAATGACACAGCAGGACTGGAGAGGCTGGAAAGAGCTTTTAGTGAATCAGTTACATACAATGACACAGGGACTGGAGAGGCTGGAGAGAGCCTTAGTGAATCAGTTACATACAATGACACAGCAGGACTGGAGAGGCTGGAGAGAGCTTTAGTGAATCAGCAACATACAATGACACAGGGACTGGAGAGGCTGGAGAGAGCCTTAGTGAATCAGTAAAATACAATGACACAGGGACTGGAGAGGCTGGAGAGAGCCTTAGTGAATCAGTTACATACAATGACACAGCAGGACTGGAGACGCTGGAAAGAGCCTTAGTGAATCAATTACATACAATGACACAGCAGGACTGGAGAGAGCTTTAGTGAATCAGTTACATACAATGACACAGGGACTGGAGAGGCTGGAGAGAGCCTTAGTGAATCTGTAACATACAATGACACAGGTTCTGGAGAGGCTGGTGAGAGGCTTAGTGGATCAGTTACATACAATGACACAGCAGGACTGGAGAGGCTGGAGAGAGCCTTAGTGAATCAGTTACATACAATGACACAGGGACTGGAGAGGCTGGAGAGAGCTTTAATGAATCAGTTACATACAATGACACAGGGACTGGAGAGGCTGGAGAGAGCCTTAGTGAATCAGTAAAATACAATGACACAGGGACTGGAGAGACTGGAGAGAGCCTTAGTGAATCAGTTACATACAATAAAGCAGCAGGACTGCAGAGAGCTTTAGTGAATCATTAACATACAATGACACAGGGACTGGAGAGGCTGGAGAGAGTCTTAGTGAATCAGTAACATACAATGACACAGGGACTGGAGAGAGCCTTAGTGAATCAGTAAAATACAATGACACAGGGACTGGAGAGGCTGGAGAGAGCCTTAGTGAATCAGTTACATACAAGGACACAGCAGGACTGGAGAGGCTGGAAAGAGCCTTAGTGAATCAATTACATACAATGACACAGCAGGACTGGAGAGAGCTTTAGTGAATACGTTACATACAATGACACAGGGACTGGAGAGGCTGGAGAGAGCCTTAGTGAATCAGTA